>NC_053025.1:352468298-352597600 GCF_003073215.2 Triticum urartu
TTCAGACCGTGGCAGCATCTTTACCTCCAAGTTTTGGGATTCTTTTCAGAAGGCCATGGGCACCAACATCCGCTTCAGCACAGCTTTCCATCCTCAAACAAGCGGTCAAATCGAGCGTGTCAACCAGATTCTTGAAGATATGCTCAGGGCTTGTGTGATCTCCTTCGGCATGAAGTGGGAGGATTGTCTTCCATATGCTGAATTCTCCTACAACAACAGTTTTCAAGCAAGTTCGGGCAAGGCCCCATTTGAAATTCTGTATGGCAGGAAGTGCCGTACCCCTCTCAACTGGTCTGAAACCGGTGAACGTCAGCTTCTCGGAAATGACTTAATCACAGAGGCAGAGGAAATGTGCAAAGTCATTCGAGATAACCTCAAAGCAGCCCAATCCCGCCAGAAGACCTACTATGATAGTAAGCACCGTGATTTTGCTTTCGAGATCGGAGATCATGTTTACCTCCGCGTCTCTCCTATGAAAGGTACTCGTCGCTTCAGTATCAAAGGGAAGATTGCCCCTAGATACGTGGGACCTTTCAAGATTGTCAGCAAGAGAGGCGATCTCGCCTATCAACTCGAGCTTCCTTCAAACTTTGCAAATGTTCATGACGTGTTCCATGTCTCTCAGCTCCGAAAGTGCTTCAAGACTCCTGACCGCACCGTCAACTTCGAGGACATTGAGCTCCAAGAAGATCTCTCCTATCGTGAGCACCCAGTTGCTATTCTTGAAGAGACTGAACGCAAGACTCGCAACAAGTCAATCAAATTCCTCAAAGTCAAGTGGTCACACCATTCCGACCGTGAAGCTACCTGGGAACGCGAGGATCACCTCCGTTCTAAGTACCCAGTGTTCTTTCAGTCCTAGATCTCGGGACGAGATCCTTTCGTAGTGGTGGAGTGTTGTAACACCCCGGATATGACTTTCCCAATATGTATTTCAACTCTTGCCGTTTCTGGCCTTAAGTTATTTTATTTTCTTGGGTTCGGGTTTTTGTCTCCGTGTGTTGTTTTCGTTGTCATGCATCTCATATCATGTCATCATGTGCATTGCATTTGCATACGTGTTCATCTCATGCATTCAAGCATTTTCCCCGTTGTCCGTTTTGCATTCCGGCACTTCGTTCTCCTCCAGTGGTCATTTCTACCTTTTTTTCGTGTGTGGGCATTAAACATTTCCGGATTGGACCGATACTTGCCAAGCGGCCTTGGTTTAGTACCGGTAGACCGCCTGTCAAGTTTTGTACCATTTAGACTTCGTTTGATACTCCAACGGTTAACCAAGGGACCGAAAAGGACTCATGTGTGTTGCAACCCAACACCCCTCCAAGTTAGCCCAACACCCACCAAAACCCTCTCCATCATCTAGAGCGTTCGATCACGATCGTGTGACCGAAAACCGCACCTCATTTGGACTCTCCTAGCTCCCTCCACCTCTATTTAAAGGCCCCTCCTCGAAAATCTCGGATCCCCTTCTCGAAACCCAAAAAAATATCTCCTCCGCCGCCGCCGGACACGTTCGGATGGAGCGGACGTGTCCGCCCACCGCCGCCGACCAATCCGCGCGCGCCACATGTCCTGGGCGATGCCCACTTCGCCGCCGACCGCGAGGGCCCGCCAGGCCCGAGGCCGGCCCCCGCGGCCCATCCGCCGCGCGCCGCCAGGCTCCCTCGCCCCGCGCCGCCCAGATCCACCCATGCCCGCCGGATCCCGCGGCCACGCCTCTCGCCGGCACATCGTTCGACCTCGCCGGAGCCGCACGCCGGCCGTCTCGTCTCGCCGGTGCACTGCCGCACCACAGCCTAACGTCACCGGCGCCGCCGCCTTCATCCGCCGCCACCGCGCTCGCCTCCGGTCGCCGGTGCCAGCCGCCGCCTCGCCGGCGTCGTTCACCCGCGTCCTCCCCGCCCTCTTCTCCGGCGAAGACCCGGCCCGCCTCGGTCTGCGTGTATTCGGATTAAACCCTAGATCTGAGATCTGTGAGAGGTTGATTTTTCCCCAAGTCCTGAGATTTCAGATCCATGTGCCCATCTTCATCGCATCGTAACTTTGCATCCATAGCTCCGATTCTTGCATATAGCATATCAAAATGTTCGCCTCAAAGAGTACATCATTTCATTCCATTGCATATTTTTCATTTGAGTTCATCTTGATGCCCGAAATGCTGTTAGAAAAGGGCTACTTGAGATAATTGTCAGATCTGCTGCTCCATTTAGAGATTTGTCATTTTTGCCATGATTATTGTGTGCATGATATGCCCATGAGCTCTACATATGTTTTGTTAAGGGGTTTACCATCTTTCCAGAGGTGCAACCCATGTATTTTTGTGATGTATGTGGTGACTAGCACAAGCTTGCAAAGTGAGGCACTTGGTAATGCTGATTTCAGGGACTTAGCATTTCCACTAAGTCCTTGGTCTGTATATCTCATATGTACATATGTTCATGTTGTTTCCTAGTGATCCGTGCCTCTTTTGAGGATAATCAGTAAGGATGTTTTGTTAATCTTATAGTGCTCTATCCATCCATGTCTTTGTTTGCAATTATGGAGCACCCTAGCTTGAGTCAATCGAGCTCTACTTTTGCTATTTCGTGAATCTGGGCAGATTTTCTACTTGTTAGCGATTTTGCCGAGGATGTTGTAGTTGATCCGTGCATGCTATGCTATTGTTCTTGCCATGTCTAGCTTGCATTTTTGTATTCTTTATGGGTGTATGCTTAGTTTGTCATGACTTGCTCTGTAGTGAGTGCATCGAGCTCGTAAACATGCCCACTTGAGTTATATTTCAGCATGTGTCAGTTTTTCACTAAGTCTGAGAACTGATTATGTTTTTGCCATGTTCACATGCTTGCAATTGTATTTTCTGATCCCTTTTGGCTCAAGGTCACTAAGGGACTTTTGTTAAGCTCTTTGAGTAGCTCCATGCCATGCGTTACTTTGCCATGTTCAGGTCCTGTAGCATGTAGTTTTGTTGCTCCGAAGAGTGCTATCTGATCTGAAATTCCAGACAAGTGTTAATTTCACCAAGTTTGAGATCTGTTTACCATATGCATTTTTGCCATGCTTGTTTGAACCTGTTAATGGATGAATTGGCCGTAGCTCAGTGCTAGATTTTTGTTAAGCATCTTGAATGCATCCCTGCCATGTATTTTTTTGTCATGTTTGGGTGCTGTAGCATATTCATCTTGTTGTATTTAGATGGCTACTTGCTGTAAATCGCAGAACGTGGTCATATTTGAATTGCTTGCCATTTCCAAACCGTAACTCCGATTCCGGCATTCTTTATATCGTTTTCAAGCGATTTCATCTCATCTTTCCAGTGGCACACTTGGATTTCCAAGTTGAGGCCAGGTTCATGCATTCCTTGTCACATCTTGCATATCCATCCTTCATCGCATCCCGCATAGCATATCATCCTTGCATCATATTGTTTGAGCTTTGCACGTGGTTGATTGTGCTCCGTTTGCTTGTTTGTCTTGTTTGGGTAGAGCCGGGAGACGATTTTGCTAACGAGGAGCCCGTTGAGTTTGCTTTCGAGGATCCAGTCAACTCTGACAACTTTGCAGGCAAGATGATCATACCCTTGAAATCACTACTATCTTTGCTTTGCTAGATGCTCGCTCTTTCGCTATGCCAATGCTACGATGCCTACCACTTGCTTTCAAGCCTCCCAAATTGCCATGTCAAACCTCTAACCCACCATGTCCTAGCAAACCATTGATTGGCTATGTTACCGCTTTGCTCAGCCCCTCTTATAGCGTTGCTAGTTGCAGGTGAAGATTGGAGACCGTCCCTTGTTGGAACATTATTTACTTGTTGGGATATCATTATATTGCCATGTTAGCTTAATGCATCTATATACTTGGTAAAGGGTGGAAGGCTCGGCCTCTCGCCTAGTGTTTTGTTCCACTCTTGCCGCCCTAGTTTCCGTCATATCGGTGTTATGTTCCCGGATTTTGCGTTCCTTACGCGGTTGGGTTATAATGGGAACCCCTTGATAGTTCGCCTCGATTAAAGCTTTTCCAGCAATGCCCAACCTTGGTTTTACCATTTTCCACCTAGCCTCTTTTTCCCTTGGGTTTCCGGAGCCCGAGGGTCATCTTATTTAAACCCCCCCGGGCCAGTGCTCCTCTGAGTGTTGGTCCGACCGAGTAGACTGTGGGGCCACCTCGGGGCAACTTGAGGGTTGGTTTTACTCGTAGGATGTCTCATCTGAGTGTGCCCTGAGAACGAGATATGTGCATCTCCTATCGGGATTTGTCGGCACATTCGGGCGGTGTTGCTGGTCTTGTTTTAACCTGTCGAAGTGTCTTGAAGAACCGAGATACCGCGTCTCATCGGAACGTCTCGGGAGGAGGTCTATTCCTTCGTTGACCGTGAGAGCTTGTCATGGGCTAAGTTGGGACTCCCCTGCAGGGATTTGAACTTTCGAAAGCCGTGCCCGCGGTTATGGGCAGATGGGAATTTGTTAATGTCCGGTTGTAGATAACTTGAACCTTAACTTAATTTAAATGAATCAACAGTGTGAGTTACCGTGATGGTCTCTTCTCGGCGGAGTCCAGGAAGTGAACACGGTGTTGGAGTAATGCTTGTGCAGGTTGTCCTCTAGTTATTTGTTTGCGCTTTGCCTCCTCTTCTCGCTCTCTTATGCGAACAGGATAGCCACCATATATGCTAGTCGCTTGCTACAGCTCCACATATTTACCTTGCCTTACCTATAAGCTTAAATAGTCTTGATCGCGAGGGTGCGAGATTGCTGAGTCCCTGTGGCTCACATATTACTATTAAACCAGATGCAGGGCCTGATGATTCCGCTCCAGGTGACGCGCTCGAGCTCAAGTGGGAGTTCGACGAGGACTCTCAATGATACTATGTGTCTTTCCCAAATGATCAGTAGTGGTGCCCAGTTGGGGGTGATCGGGACCGTGTTGCATGTTGGGTTATCTTTTATTTTGGCGTCGTAGTCGGGCCATGAGTGTTTGAATGATGTAATGTTATGTATGTACTTGATTGACGTGGCGAGTGTAAGCCAACTATGTTATCTCCCCTTTTATTATCTATATTACATGGGATATTGTGAAGATTGCCTAACTTGCGACATATGCCTTCAATGCGATTATGCCTCTAAGTCGTGCCTCGACACGTGGGAGATATAGTCGCATCGAGGGTGTTACACGGGATCAATTGCTTGCTTAAGAACAACGAAGAGATGAAAACTCCTTTCACCGTGAGAATAGGAGGAAACTTGGATTATCGATAGACACCACAATTAGCAGAGATAACACGA
Source organism: Triticum urartu (assembly GCF_003073215.2). Classification (NCBI taxonomy): domain Eukaryota; kingdom Viridiplantae; phylum Streptophyta; class Magnoliopsida; order Poales; family Poaceae; genus Triticum; species Triticum urartu. Next base: position 352,473,580 of record NC_053025.1, read on the forward strand.
ACGAAGAAATTATGATTGGTTGATTCAACTCATGGATGAAGAGAAGACGATGGTTTTGCAATATATCATTCTTGACAACTTGTGAATCATGAAGCATGAAGGGAAATTGTCAAGAGTGACATAACACCACCTCAAAAGATAAGGTAGAAAGAATTGCACTTCGGAATGCAAGATGAAGAAAGCTTGAACTCCTCAAAACAATACATGTGTTGAGCACCCTGTTTAATTTTAGTATAGCTTGGCGGAGCATAACTTAGAGAGAAATCTTGAAGAACAAATGGAGAATTAAAAGAATCCTTGACAAACCACCATGTAGAGCCTCCATGAAGAACTCTGTTAATAAAAGGATGATAAAAAGAAAGAGAAGTTGAAAACACAAGGTGAAGCCTTGCAATGATTTAGATGGAGCTTCGTGGTGATATAATGGAGAGAGCTTGGAACTCCGGGAAAAGTATGAAGCACTTGAACCGAGAATTTACTCCTCATTAACAAACTCCGGAAGAATGAATAAATCACTTGGATGAAGCAAGAATAAGAATTATCTTATGCGCATCCTTCACCAATTTAAATTGATGACAAGTGCTACCTCTTGAGCACTGCGTTGGTTTTCCCCGAAGAGGAAGGGATAATGCAGCAAATTAGCGTAAGTATTTCCCTCAGTTTTTGAGAACCAAGGTATCAATACAGTAGGAGGCTACGCGCGAGTCCCTCGTACCTGCACAAAACAAATAAATCCTCGCAACCAACGCGAATAGGGGTTGTCAATCCCTACACGGCCACTTACGAGAGTGAGATCTGATAGATATGATAAGATAGTATTTTTGCTATTTTTGTGATAAAGATGCAAAGTAAAATAAAGGCAAAGTAAAAAAGCAAAGGAAATAACTAAGTAGTAGGAGATTAATATGACAAAGATAGACCCGGGGGCCATAGGTTTCACTAGTGGCTTTTCTCGAGAGCATAAGTATTCTATGGTGGGTGAACAAATTACTGCTAAGCAATTGAAAGAATTGAGCATAGTTATGAGAAAATCTAGGTATGATCATGTATATAGGCATCATGTCCGAGACAAGTAGACCGACTCCTGCTTGCATCTACTACTATTACTCCACTCATCGACCGCTATCCAGCATGCATCTAGAGTATTAAGTTAAAAACAGAGTAACGCCTTAAGCAAGATGACATGATGTAGAGGGATAGACTCATGAAATATGATGAAAACCCCATCTTGTTATCCTCGATGGCAACAATACAATACTTGCCTTGCTTCCCCTACTGTTACTGGGAAAGGACACCGCAAGATTGAACCCAAAGCTAAGCACTTCTCTCATTGCAAGAAAGATCAATCTAGTAGGCCAAACCAAACTGATAATTCAAAGAGACTTGCGAAGATAACCAATCATACATAAAAGAATTCAGATAAGATTCAAATATTATTCATAGATAGAGTTGATCATAAACCCACAATTCATCGGTCTCAACAAACACACCGCAAAAAGAAGATTACATCGAATAGTTCTCCACAAGAGAGGGGGAGAACATTGTATTGAGATCCAAAAATAAAGAAGAAGCCATCTAGCTACTAACTATGGACCCGAAGGTCTGAGGTAAACTACTCACACTTCATCGGAGAGGCTATGGTGTTGATGTAGAAGCCCTTCGTGATTGATGCCCCCTCCGGCGGAAATCCGAACAGGCCCCAAGATGGGATCTCGTGGATACAGAAAGTTGCGGCGGTGGAATTAGGTTTTTGGCTCCGTATCTGATCATTTGGGGGTACGTAGGTATATATAGGAGGAAGGAGTACGTCAGTGGGGCAACAGGGGGCCCACAAGGGTGGAGGGCGCGCCTGGGGAGGGGGGGTAGGCGCACCCCCTACCTCGTGGCCTCCTCTTTTGTGTCTTGACGTAGGGTCCAAGTCTCCCGGGTCTTGTTTGTTGAGAAAATCATGTTCCCGAAAGTTTCATTCCATTTGGACTCCGTTTGATATTCCTTTTCTTCGAAACCCTAAAACAGGCAAAAAACAGCAATTCTGGGCTGGGCCACCGGTTAATAGGTTAGTCCCAAAAATAATATAAAAGTGGATAATAAAGCCCAATAATGTCCAAAACGGTAGATAATATAGCATGGAGCAATCAAAAATTATAGATACGTTGGAGACGTATCAAGCATCCCCAAGCTTAATTCCTACTCATCCTCGAGTAGGTAAATGATAAAAACAGAATTTTTGATGCAGAGTGCTACTTGGCATAATTTTAATGTAATTCTTCTTAATTATGGTATAAATATTCAGATCTGAAAGATTCAAGACAGAAGTTCATATTGACATAAAAATAATAATACTTCAAGCATACTAACAAAGCAATTATGTCTTCTCAAAATAACATGGCCAAAGAAAGTTATCCCTACAAAATCATATAGTCTGGCTATGCTCCATCTTCACCACATAAAATATTTAAATCATGCACAACCCCGATGACAAGCCAAGCAATTGTTTCATACTTTTGACATTCTCTAACTTTTTCAATCTTCACGCAATACATGAGCGTGAGCCATGGACATAGCACTTGTAGGTGGAATAGAACGATAGTTGTGGAAAAGACAAAAAGGGAGAAGATAGTCTCACATCAACTAGGCGTATCAACGGGCTATGAAGATGCCCATCAATAGATATCAATGTGAGTGAGTAGGGATTGCCATGCAACGGATGCACTAGAGCTATAGGTATATGAAAGCTCAAAAAGAAACTAAGTGGGTGTGCATCCAACTTGCTTGCTCATTGAAAGTGCTAGTGATCGACTAGAGGGGGGTGAATAGGCGATTTTTATGAAAGTCTTCAAAACATGTAAGTTTCGAAGACAAACGATAGAAATAAACCTATTACCATGCAGGGAAGGTAGACTACACTAGGCAAACCATAGTCAAGTATTCAATGAAGTGAAAGCACAATGACTAATACCAGCTAGGCAGTAAGGATCAGGTAGGAAGATATTGTGAAGCCAATCAGAACAAGTAATCACTCAGTGAAGCCAAATGGTGTTGCAATCGTACAATGACTTCACAAGGACCAACAGTAAGTAAAGGGAAGGGAAGGACGAAACCAGTGACTCATTGAAGACAATGATTTGTTGGAGCAGATCCAGTTGCTGTGACAACTGTACGTCTGGTTAGGGAGGCGGAGATTCAACTCAGAAGACCTCGTCTTCACCTTATTCCCCTTGAGCTAAGGACACCCAGTCCTCGCCCAATCACTTTGGTAAGTCTTCAAGGTAGACTTCCAAACCTTCACAGACTTCGTTCACCGGCGATCCACAATGACTCTTGGATGCTCAGAACGCGACGCCTAACCGGCTGGAGGATTCACGGTCCTCAAGTGTAATAAGTCTTCAGATCACACGGATAATAAGACTTAAGTGATGCCTAACACTCTTTGGCTCTGGGTGTTTAGGGCTTTATCCTCGCAAGGAATTCTCTCTCAAAGGCTTCAAGGTGGGTTGCTCTCAAACGACAAAAGCCGTACTCTAACTCTGAGCAGCCAACCATTTATGGTTGTAGGGGGGTGGGCTATTTATAGCCACTAGGCAACCCGACCCGATTTGTACGAAATGACCCTGGGTCACTAAGGAACTGACACGTGTTTCAACGGTCAGATTTCAAACACACACGGCAACTTTACTTGGGCGACAAGCAAAGCTGACTTATCCAACTCTGGACAAGATTTGTTCTCATAGTCTTCACTCGAAGATATAGGATTTTGGTTAAGCATGACTTCAGTCATTCTGACTGGTTCTCTTGGACCCCACTTAACAGTACGGTGGTTACTATGACTCAACAAAGAAAAACACAGAACGACAAAACTGCTAAGTCTTCGCGCTCCATAGTCTTCACGCAATGTCTTCTCTTGTCATAGTCTTCAATGTGAATGTCTTCACATACCACCTTTGACTTCAATGTCTTCATACATTTTTAGGGGTCATCTCTGGTAGGAAAACCGAATCAATGAGGGACTTCTACCTGTGTTATCCTGCAATTCTCACAAACACATTAGTCCCTCAACTAGGTTTGTCGTCAATACTCCAAAACCAACTAGGGGTGGCACTAGATGCACTTACAATCTCCCCCTTTTTGGTGATTGATGACAAACTAGTTGAAGTTTTCAACGGGGAATATAATATGTGAAATTGTAAAGGATAGGGAATTGTCTTCATAAGTTGCAAGGGCTCCCCTGAAGATGTGCATATAAGTAATTTTCTTTTGAAATGCAAATGCACATGGCAGGTTGTACTTGTGGAGATCCTCTTCAACTTATGATGACAATTCATCATGCATGAAAAGTATGTGAAGATAATGATATGCATAATGAAAAATGGACGTCTGCAGAATGATCTAAGTGCGGAATTTTATCGTCTCACATGCGGAATTTATCATCGCATCACAGAATCGCAAATAAGTAGCAGACGACCATTGAGTTTAAGTGTTACAACTCAAAGAACCAAATGTATCAAAACGAGAGTTGTAAACACTAGGCAAAACATAAAGTAACCGCCCATATGGACCCGCTTGAAGACTATCAAACTCATATGCTTCTCCCCCTTTTGTCAGTACGGACCAAAAAGGTTTGAAGACATAGAGCATCTACTCGTTCCCATGAGGAGTAGGTGAAGCAGCAAGGTCGTCAGTGTTGTTCGGCGGTGCAGACGAACTAGGAGCAGTGTCGATGCGTGCAGAAGTAGGGGGCGGTGAAGTGGCATCGTCTTCGTCCTCGATCACTCTGGCATTCACAGTTGCCGCGGAGGAAGAGAACTCAGAGTCTTCAAGAGACAGAGTTCGTCGCAGCACAGTCCTTCTTGGAGGTGTAGAGTCAAACTTGAAACGTTCAGAGAAGCCATCCTCTTTAAGATCATCTTCAGAACACATAAGCGTCAGCCCTTTCCATGTACGCCGACAGGTTTCATGGGCAACAAAGGCATTCTTGGTGGCAAGATTGCGAATGCGGTTGACATCCACCAAGAGGCTTTGCATTTGGCGCTTCAGCCAGTCATGATGCCTATCTTGTTTCTGATGAAGGGCAACCAGAAGCTCTCGGTCATTGAGAACACGAGATCGCTTCTTGGGCCGTTGGGCAATAGTGCTTTCAGTGTCTTTAGTGAGGGCACGATGAGGTGCACGTGTAGTACCAGCCAGAGGATAAACACGAGTGACTGCTTCAACTCCTTCAATGTTTTGAGAGAAACTTTGATGCTCAACATTCTGAAGACTAAGAGGCTCCTTGGCAGGCTCTGGATAGATGGCTTCAACGGACATAACGTCAGGCAGAAAAATCCGATGATTGCGAGCAAAGGGCTGATATGAGACAGCTGAGTGTAGTTTGATCAGCCGCATTATCCATGGAGCGTAAAACTTCAAGCCAAAAAGATCAGATCCTGATGCAGCAAGTTGGCGGATGAAGAAGTCTTGTGCATTGAAGCATTTGCCATGAAGAATATAAAAGACCAAAGTCTTCATTGCACCTTCCAGCTTTGCATGTGGAGAATGTCCTTTGATGGGCCAGAGAGTTCGCCTTATAATGTGATAGATAGTGCGTGGCAGATACTCAAGGTCTTCAACAAAGAACTCCTTAGGATATGCAGCATCTGGAGGCAAAGGCTTCATCATGCTAAGCATCTGACTCATGTTTGGTTCAGGTTTCTGAAAGATGCTCTCCATAGCTGCACTGTGAAGCTGACAACCAGGTTCATATAGATCTCCAGGAGTGGGCAGACCAGTGAGCTCAATGATGTCAAAGGCTTTGGCTTCGTGATGAACATTGCCGGTCATCCACTCAAGGACCCAAGTCTTCAGATCTCTGTTGTAGCCATGAATGTGAAGAGTGGCATAGAATTGGAGCAGCAATTCTTCGTTCTAGTGCTCTTTGTCGGTGACGAAAGGCAACAATCCAGACTCTTTGAAGCAATCCAGAGCTTCTTCCAAGCAAGGCAGACCAGTTATAGCTTCAGTGTCAAGACGCTTATGAGGGAAAATGCGACCTTGATTGTACAGAATGCATGAGTAATAACTTCGCTGCGGATAGCTCCAGAACCGATCAGAAGATATTCTTTCCCATGAGTAGGGGTTCTTGGCACTGTTGAAGAAGGTGTTGTCTGCTTTGAAGCCGTTGATATTAAAGGATCCGGGTGCTGATGCAGGACCTGGAAACCTGGGCAACCTTGGCATTGGCTTCTGTACCTGAGGCCTGTGCTCGTCGTGATAGTCAAACTGAGGACCAGCAGCAGGCGTAGGAACAGGAGTAGTAGCATCATTGGCTTCACTGACTTCTGGCATATTTGTTGGTGCAGGCTCCACATTTGCTTCAGCCATGACTACATCATTGGCTTCATTTGTGTTGGTAGTGGCAGCCTCAAGATTCTCAACCTCCACTTGAGGAGCTGGAGGGTCGGGCACAGACACGTTCTCCTTGAGAACAGCTTCTTCTGTAATGGGGGGAGTAGGGACACGTTCTTCTTCTTGTGTGTCATCGGCTGATGCAGCCGGAATGTCTTCAGCAGCTTTAGCCTCAGACTCGGAGACATTCACAGTAGGATTTGCATCGGGAAACACTTGACGTGCAACAGATTGGTGGGGCACTTCTCCTTCTGGAACGCTCGAAAGAGGGACTTGAGACCTTGGTCCTTTGCGAAGCCTGCGTAACACTGGCGACGCCTCTGGAGACGGAGTTGGCTGGGCCTTAAAGTCATCTTCTTCCTCTTGCCGGGGTGGTGTGACTTGTTATTGTGGGTGATCAGCCCATGATGCATCCTGAGCAATTGGCGTCAGAGGACGACCAATGCTGATGAGTTCGCTGTGCGTAAGCACAGGCGATGATACTTGTTGGTGCTCGATCAAAGGAAGAACTACATCATCTTCAACATTGTCATGGTGACCAATGTCTTCAGCAGCGGTGGGATCAGCTGCTGGAATGTCTTCGGCTTCATGAGCCTCTGTGGAAGCAGGCTCATGGACAGTCAGTTGGCGCTCTTGATGTTCAGCGGCAGGGCGAACCATGGAGATAGGTTCAACAACTAAGGGCTCTGTGGGAGCATCCCGATCCTTCTTGGTCTTGCGCTTCTTCTTGGAGGGAGCAGCAGCAGAGGCTTCAGGATGTTTCCTCTTTCTCGCTTCAGCTTCAGCAGTCCTCGTCTTCTTCAGTTCTGAAGCGGTTGACCTGACCTTTGGTTTCGAGCTAGTCATGCTGGCTGGGAAAACAATGGGATGTGCTTCCTGCCTTGGTGCTTCGGGTTCGGCCACAGCTGGCTTCTTCTTCTTCTTGGAAGCCATCCTGGGATCGATGCCAGGACGACCAAGGGCCTTGCGCTTCTCAGCCTCATTGTAGGCTTGCACACTCTTGTCAGCTAGGCTCTTCATGCGCTCACGAGAACCTTGAGCTTCTTCACACTTCTTGAGAAAGGATTCTTTGAGCTCGTGCAGCATGATCTTGAAATTTTTGACCTCTTGCACGCTGAGCTTGGCCATGTGCTTCTTGAACTGAGCTTTCTCAAAGTCGATCTTTTGCTTCAGTTCAACGATGCGCTGAGCTAGAGCTAGCTCTGAAGCAATGGCGCCATGGAAGGAGACACTGAGGCCAATTGGAAGTTGCAGATCTTCAAAGCTGAGGTTGGGCGTGTCAACCACTCATCAATGAAGTTGTGGATGATTGCCACGTCAAAGAGAGGCAAATCATTGAAGATTTCTGCTTCTTCTTTGCTCTTGATCAGTTGCTCAAGAGCGTCATCTGCAAGATCCTCATCGCTGGACAGATCAATAGCGTCGTTGCGCAGAATAGCAGCAGCAGTCAGTTCTTGGTTGGTGTGTTGCAAAGGCATCTCGACTCTCGAGGGCTTGGAGATGCGTGAAAAATCTTCAGACTGCACACTGTCTTCAAGAGGTGCAGTAGCCAGTGGCTTCGCTCGTGAGATTTTTGGTGTCGAGGCAGGCTTTGAAGCTTTAGGCTGCTTTAGTTTCTTTGGCTTCGGCGGTGCAGGCGCTTCATCAGATTCAGCGTCATCTACAGGCTCATCCACGGCTGTCCCTTGAACCATGATATGAGTGATGAGACCGTCCAGGTTGTAGAAGGGCCCAACAAGATTGGGTTCAGCTTCGCGGGTGCCATCGGCACGGGGAGCAGAGGGACCAGGGTTGAAGTCTAGTCCCAATGACTTCTTGTTCTGCTTCGCCGAATTCTGGGCAAACTGGAAGTTGCGCTTGAACAGATTGTCATCACGACATCATAGCAATGACGATGGGTCAGCATCCGCAGGCTGTGGTCCACGGACCATGCAGGGATAGAAGCCTTGTTCAATGCCTTCATCTCTGGACCTGGGTTGAAGATTTCTATATAGGATGTCTCCCCATGGTCGCTTGATGGCATTCTTCTCAGCATATTCCTTGGTCACAAACCTGTACTTGAACCACTGTTCTGCCCAATATCGTCGAATCCATTGGATTCGTGTCTTGCACTGATTGTAATCCTCTTCTGGATCTGTCTTGTATAGCTCTGAGAGGTCATCGGGCAGATCTCTTGATGTTTCACCTCGACGCTTTCTGCCACCCTTTCTTACTGATTTCTCTGCAGCCATGAACTTTAAACTAAATGGCTTCAACACGTTCAGAGGCTTCAAAGGCTTTCGCTTGCTGGACAAATAGGAACTGGCTTCGGGGGAATAAATATGATGTTGTAAGAATTCTGCAAATGAATGCAGACTATGAGAACCAAGGGATTCTCCCACGGACATGTACCTGTGACAGCATTAAGGTGCGAGGGAAGGGGAAGAGGTCATATGCATTCTCAGAAGATTTTGAAGATAAATCAGTTTAGAAGACATTGACCTCATCGTGCGAAGACATTCACTCATAGATAAGGAGTTGGTTCCAGATTTGTACGAATCCACGGATCAGTATAAGTGAGGAATCTAACTACTTTGTGAAGCATAAGTGAACATACTAGGCATATTATGAGATGCAGTATGAAATAGATCCAACTTGTGTGAACAGAAACTGCTTGTGGTAGAAAGTGACGAATCTATAGGATCAAAGGGGCCGTAAAAAGGAAGTTTTATTTACCACACGAAGAACTGCTAGACGGAGTGGAAGAGGAGGCCGAGCAGTTCGATCGTCCGTGCCCTAACTTGGCGACGGAGGACACCTACGGCAACGGCGGAGAAGACGATGTCCGCGGCCAGCGTGAAGACGGCGTCGGAGAGGTCGCGGCAGCTAAGCGCTTCATCGCCGGTGTCGTCGAGGGCTAGCGGTGGCGCTAGGGTTTGTGCGGGAGTGGAAGAAAGGGTAATGACTGTGGTGAGGTGTGTATTTGTAGGGACAGGGACGGCACAGTGTTATTACACAGGTGCCCCTGGCGATTCACATCTGAAGGACACGTGGCCATCATGCAACATATCAGAGGTTGTTCCACGTTCCCACGCACGCCTGGATTGTCGGGTGGTCGTTCCCACTTCTCCGGGTTTCAGGTGAAGGAATTAGCATTGAAAGCGGACTTAATGTTTGTCTCTGTATCTTCTGCTGACAAGGACGCAGAGAAGACATTCGACAGTTTCAAGAGAATGCATATGATTTGGAGAGATAGAGTTTGAGATAGAAAGCATAGAGAGGTTAGGGTCCGATCACATTCACTTAGTTCAAAAGATTCAACAAGAAGACATAGCTATAAGTGAATACTGTAGAGGACAGAACACTAGTATATGTATATATATGTGAGAAAGACAATCAAATCAACATAGTGAAGATAATCATGAAGACAAGTTGAGAATGAAGACAAACAAAATGTGAATACATAGCAAATGTAAAGCCATGGGTAAAACACTTCAGACAGAAGAATTTGGTGGTGGCGTTACCCACCGTATAGGAAGTATTAGACCCACACACGGCGCACAGTTATCGTGGCGCTCCGAAGTCAAATTCCACATTAATGTATTCACACTTAGAATGTAAGTCTTCATTGATTGAAGACATACTTTACTTCGTGTGTTGCACATCTAAGTCATCAATATGCATAAGTGTTAGGATGTGTGCCTGATCACAGGACATTTGAGGATTCTAAAATATTTAGCTCACACCGTAACTTGCAAAATCTCTTCTCATCCAAGGGCTTGGTGAAGATATCTGCCAATTGCTCTTCAGTGTTGACGTGTATGATATCAGTATCTTCCTTCCACAACATGATCTCTGAGAAAGTGATGACGAATTTCAATGTGCTTTGTCTTCGAGTGCTGAACTGGGTTGTTGGCAATCTTGATGGCGCTTTCGTTGTCGCAGTAGAGTGGCACTTGCTTCAAATGAATGCCATAGTCTTTGAGTGTTTGCTTCATCCACAGAAGCTGAGCGCAGCAAGATCCAGGAGCAATGTATTCAGATTCAGCAGTGGGGAGAGATACACAGTTCTGCTTCTTTCAAGACCAACATACAAGTGATCGTCCCAAAAAATGACATGTGCCTGATGTATACTTGCGATCCACCTTGTCACCAGCATAATCAGCATCCGAGAATCCAACCAGATCAAACTCTAAGCCCTTGGGATACCATAATCCTAATGTTGGGGTGTGAGCCAAATATCGAAGAATTCGCTTCACAGCTAAGTGATGCGATTCCTTTGGTGCCGCTTGGAATCGAGCGCACATGCAAACACTAAGCATAATATCTGGCCTAGATGCACATAGATAAAGTAAAGACCCAATCATGGAGCGGTATACCTTTTGATCAAACTCTTTACCATTGTCTTCAGGACCCAGATGATGTTTGGCTGGCATTGGAGTTGTGAAGCCTTTGCAGTCTTGCATCCCAAATTTCTTCAGGCAATCGTTGAGATACTTGTCTTGAGATATGAAGATGCCGTTGCGTTGCTGGCGTATTTGAAGACCAAGGAAGAACTTCAGATCACCCATCATGGACATCTGATATTGCTCTTGCATCATATATCCAAACTCGTCGGTGTATTTTTGATTGGTGCAGCCGAAGATAATGTCATCCACATATATTTGGCACACAAACAGTTCACCATCATATGTCTTCGTGAAGAGAGTGGGATCGAGGGAATCAGGTTTGAAGCCTTTGCTCTTCAGGAAGTATTTGAGTGTGTCATACCAAGCCCGAGGGGCTTTTTTGAGGCCGTACAGTGCCTTGTTGAGCTTGTACACCATGTCAGGATGTTTTGGATCTTCAAATCCAGGCGGTTGTGCAACATACACTTCTTCTTCAATCTTGCCATTGAGAAAGGCGCTCTTCACATCCATTTGATACAGAAGAATGTTATGATGATTTGCATAGGCCAGCAGTATGCGTATGGCTTCAAGTCTAGCCACAGGAGCAAATGTTTCATCGAAGTCAATCCCTTCAACTTGAGTGTATCCTTGAGCAACGAGATGAGCTTTGTTTCTGACAACTTGACCATGCTCATCTTGCTTGTTGCGATATATCCATTTGGTGCCTATTATATTGTGCTTGCGAGGATCAGGACGCTTAACCAGTTCCCATACATTATTCAGCTCAAACTGTTGAAGCTCTTCTTGCATAGCTTGAATCCATTCAGGTTCCAAGAAGGCTTCTTCAACTTTCTAGGGTTCAGATATTGAGACAAATGCGAAGTGCCCACAGAAATTTGCTAGCTGTGTTGCCCTTGAACGAGTGAGTGGACCTGGTGCATTGATGCTATCAATTATTCTCTCAATCTGTACTTCATTTGCAACACGAGGATGTACAGGACGAAGATTTTGCTCTTGTTGATCATTGTCATCGTTAGAGGGATTGTCTTCAGGCTGAGCATTGTCTTCAAGTTGATCAGGTGCGGAGATGATAAGTTCCTCTTCAGGCTGAGCTTCAGACGGTATGATTTCTCCAGTTCCCATAAGTTTGATTGATTCACTGGATGGAACTTCATCTAGCACATTTGGCAGGTGCTCTCTTTGTGAGCCGTTCGTCTCATCAAACCGCACATCCACTGTTTCAACCACTTTATAGTGAAAAAGATTGAAGACTCTGTAGGAGTGCAAATCCTTTCCATATCCAAGCATAAAACCCTCATGTGCTTTTGGTGCAAATTTTGAAGTGTGATGTGGATCCTTGATCCAGCACCTAGCGCCAAATACTCTTAAGTAACTGACGTTTGGCTTCTTGCCAGTAAGGAGCTCATAGGATGTCTTGTTCAGAAGCTTGTGAAGATAAACACGGTTGATGATATGGCATGCAGTTTCAATGGCTTCAGGCCAGAACTTTCTTGGAGTCTTATATCGATCAAGCATCGTCCGGGCCATCTCAATAAGTGTTATGTTCTTGCGTTCGACGACGCCATTCTGCTGTGGCGTGTATGGAGCTGAGAATTCATGTGTGATGCCTAAGGTATCAAGATATGTATCCAGGCCAGTGTTCTTGAATTCAGTGCCATTGTCACTTCTGATGTGCTTTATCTTGGCGCCATAGTTGTTCATTGCTCGATTGGCGAAGCGTCTGAAGACATCCTGCACTTCAGTCTTGTAGAGGATTATATGCACCCAGGTATATCTTGAATAATCATCAACAATGACAAAGCCATAGAGACAAGCAGTAGTAGTAAGAGTTGAGTAATGAGTGGGACCAAAAAGATCCATGTGGAGCAGTTCGAAGGGTTGAGTCGTTGTCATGATTGTCTTCGAGGGATGCTTGGCCCTCATCATCTTTCCTGCTTCACAGGCACCGCATAAGTGATCCTTCTTGAACTTGACGCCCTCGATTCCTATGACATGCTTCTTCCTTGCAAGGGTGTGGAGGTTCCTCATGCCAGCATGCCCTAGCCTTCGATGCCAGAGCCAGCATTCAGAAGCTTTTGCTAGAAGACACACTGCAAGTTGTGGTCCTGCTAAGAAATCTACCACGTACAAATCATCTTTCCGATACCCTTCAAACACTAGAGACTTGTCAGATTCCATTAGTACAAGGCAACGATATTTTCCAAACATCACAATCATGTTTAAATCGCAAAGCATTGAGACAGACATTAAGTTGAAACCAAGGGATTCAACAAGCATGACTTTATCCATGTGTTGATCCTTTGAGATTGCAACTCTACCTAGACCCAATACCTTGATTTTACTAGTGTCAGCAAATGTGATGTGACTTTTGTCAGATGGACATAAGGTTGAGTCCATGAGAAGGCTTCGCTTGCCAGTCATGTGATTGGTACACCCACTATCAATAGTCCATTCTGAAGCTGCTGGTGTCGTACCCTACAGTGCAGTTAGGGGGATAGGCTTCACGAAGAGAATTGTGAAGCAAAAACATTTGACGAACCAGTGGATTATTAAAGCTTAGATCGAGATTAGGACTGATAGGGCAAGTAGCAAGCGATTCAGGAACAAAGTACATAATAAGACCATTTGGGCATTTGATCTTGCGCCCTACAAGATGTTTAAGGTCCCCAGCAATAGCGTCACACGATTTTGGTTTTCGGCTGGAGACCTTTCCCTGCAAAAGAGAGTTAAGCCTTCTTAGCCACCCACATCTTCAAGGGTGGCTTCAAAGCAATGAGTCTAAGTGCAGCATCTGAGAACTTTGGCTTTGGAGCCCTAGTAAAAAGTCTTGCAGGTGGACAATAGTACTCATAAGAATAAGCAGAATAGTTCTTGGTCTTATGAACATGGTGGTTTGATGAACCGCGCTCATGTTCATAGGCCTGAGTATGGCTTCCCTGCAAAACATTTGCATTAGTGCAACTCAGGTGAGTCCTCTGTCTGTATGAAGCCTTTGGACCGTATGAAGCCTGTGGTCTGGGGTTTGTCTTCTTCACCTGTGGTGTCATGATGACATTCACAGGAAGATCCTCCAAACACCTTTTCGGCACCCAGATCTTCTTCATAGGCGGTCCATTCCTGCAGTTAGTACCAATATACCTGGCAAACACTTCACCATTCTAATTCTTAAACAGTTTATAGTTTGCATCAAAGGATTCATCAATAACAGTGGGATTAGCACAAGGGAAGCCAGATAGGGTGGATGGATTCGCTGAAGGTTCCTTTGTAGCAACCCATGTGGTTTTGGGGTACTGCTCAGGTTTCCAGTAAGTGCCATCAGCATTCATTTTCCTTTCGAACCCAACACCCTCTTTCCTAGGGTTTCGGTTCAGGATCTGCCTTTTGAGGACATCACATAGTGTCTGATGCCCTTTGAGACTTTTGTACATCCCTGTTACAAGCGGTGTCTTCAACCTGGCATTCTCATTAGCAATAGCAGTGGTATCCTCAGCAGAGGGGTTAGTTACCACATCAACAGTTGAAGATATTGCAACAGTAGCAGCTGTAGAACATTCAGCAACAGAAGTAGCGTTATCACACTCAATGCATTTAAGACATGGTGGTTCAAATCCTTCCTGAGCTGAACTGATCTGTTTGGCGCGAAGTGACTCGTTTTCCTTTTGAAGATCTTCATGAGCCGCTCTCAATTTCTCAAGATCTTGCTTCCTTTGAAGATAATCATAGGAAAGTCTTTCATGAGTTGTTGAGAGCGTTTCATGACGACTTTCAAGTTCCTCATACTTAGCGTGAAGATTTTTTATGTCTTCAATTAAGGACTGAGATCGAGTCATTTCAGCGTATAACAGATCATCGCTTTTGTCTAACAGTTTTTGAATGTGTTCCATAGCTTTCTGTTGTTCAGTCGCAATTTTAGCAAGTATTTTGTAGCTGGGTTTGGAACCACAATCAAAGTCATCGTCACTAGATGTTTGATAGTGAGTAGTGCGTGTGTTTACCTTGGCACCACGTGCCATGAAGCAGTAGGAAGGAGTGGAGTAGTCCTTGTCATTTGCATCGGTGTCGGTGATGAAGTCATCGTCTTCAGTGTTGAAGATGGACTTGGCAACGTATGTTGTAGCCAGACTCGCAACGCCAGTATCAGACTCCTTCTCAGACTCCACCTCCACATCTTCAGAAGCAGACTCCTCCTCAGAATCCATTTCCTTGCCAACAAACGCACGTGCCTTGCCAGATGAGCTCTTATTGTGTGATGAAGACCTTGAGGAATACTTGGAAGAAGACTTTGAGTATTTCTTCTTCTTCTTATCGTCAGAGTCATACTCCTTGCTCTTCTTCTTGTTGTTGTTCTCATTGTCCCACTGTGGACACTCAGAGATGTAGTGGCCAGGTTTCTTGCACTTGTGACATGTTCTCTTCTTGTAGTCATGAGCAGAAGCTTCATCATTCCTTGAGCTTGATCGTGAAGACTTTCTGAAGCCTTTCTTCTTGGTGAATTTTTGGAACTTCTTCACAAGCATAGCAAGCTCCTTTCCAATGTCTTCAGGATCATCAGAACTGCTGTGAGATTCTTCTTCAGATGAGGAGACAGCCTTTGCCTTCAAGGCACGAGTTCGCCTATAGTTGGGACCGTAGATGTCTCTTTTCTCAGAAAGCTGAAACTCGTGTGTGTTGAGCCTCTCAAGTATGTCAGACGGATCGAGTGTCTTGAAATCAGGACATTCTTGAATCATCAGGGCTAGGGTGTCAAACGAACTATCAAGTGATCTCAGGAGCGTCTTGACGACTTCATGCTTGGTGATCTCAGTAGCGCCGAGGGCTTGAAGCTCATTTGTGATGTCAGTGAGTCGATCAAACGTGAGCTGGACATTCTCATTGTCATTTCTCTTGAATCGGTTGAAGAGGTTGCGAAGGACACTGATTCTCTGATCTCTCTGGGTTGAGACGCCTTCGTTGACCTTGGAGAGCTAGTCCCAGACTAGCTTAGATGTTTCCAAAGCACTCACGCGGCCATACTGTCCTTTGGTTAGATGACCACAGATGATATTCTTTGCAGTAGAGTCTAGTTGAACGAACTTCTTGACATCAGCAGCAGTGACACCTTCTCCAGCCTTGGGAACGCCGTTCTTGACGACATACCATAGGTCGACATCAATGGCTACAAGATGCATGCGCATCTTATTCTTCCAGTAGGGATATTCAGTTTCATCGAAGACGGGGCACGCAGCGGAGACTTTAATTATCCCTGCAATCGACATAGCTAAAACTCCAGGTGGTTAAACCGAATCACACAGAACAAGGGAGTACCTTGCTCTGATACCAATTGAAAGTGCTAGTGATCGACTAGAGGGGGGGTGAATAGGCGATTTTTATGGAAGTCTTCAAAACATGTAAGTTTCGAAGGCAAACGATAGAAATAAACCTATTACCATGCAGTGGAAGGTAGACTACACTAGGCAAACCATAGTCAAGTATTCAATGAAGTGAAAGCACAATGACTAATAGCAGCTAGGCAGTAAGGATCAGGTAGGAAGATATTGTGAAGCCAATCAGAACAAGTAATCACTCAGTGAAGCCAAATGGTGTTGCAATCGTACAATGACTTCACAAGGACCAACAGTAAGTAAAGGGAAGGGAAGGGCGAAACCAGTGACTCGTTGAAGACAATGATTTGTTGGACCAGTTCCAGTTGCTGTGACAACTGTACGTCTGGTTAGGGAGGCTGAGATTCAACTCAGAAGACCTCGT
Organism: Triticum urartu; assembly: GCF_003073215.2. Lineage (NCBI taxonomy): Eukaryota > Viridiplantae > Streptophyta > Magnoliopsida > Poales > Poaceae > Triticum > Triticum urartu. Next base: position 352,490,094 of record NC_053025.1, read on the forward strand.
CTTCACCTTATTCCCCTTGAGTTAAGGACACCCAGTCCTCGCCCAATCACTCTGGTAAGTCGTGAAGGTAGACTTCCAAACCTTCATAGACTTCGTTCACCGGCGATCCACAATGACTCTTGGATGCTCAGAACGCGACGCCTAACCGGCTGGAGGATTCACAGTCCTCAAGTGTAATAAGTCTTCAGATCACATAGACAAGAAGACTTAAGTGATTCCTAGCACTCTTTGGCTCTGGGTGTTTAGGGTTTTATCCTCGCAAGGAATTCTCTCTCAAAGGCTTCGAGGTGGGTTGCTCTCAAACGACAAACCGTACTCTAACTCTGAGCAGCCAACCGTTTATGGTTGTGGGGGGTGGGCTATTTATAGCCACTAGGAAACCCGACAAGATTTGTCTGAAATGACCCTGGGTCACTAAGGAACTAACACGTGTTTCAATGGTCAGATTTCAAACACACACGACAACTTTACTTGGGCTACAAGCAAAGCTGACTTATCCAACTCTGGACAAGATTTGCTCTCATAGTCTTCACTCAAAGATATAGGATTTTGGTTAAGCATCACTTCAGTCATTCTGACTGGTTCTCTTGGACCCCACTTAACAGTACGGTGGTTCCTATGACTCAACAAAGAAAAACACAAAATGACAAAACTGCTAAGTCTTCGCGCTCCATAGTCTTCACGCAACGTCTTCTCTTGTCATAGTCTTTAATGTGAATGTCTTCACATACCACCTTTGACTTCAATGTCTTCATACATTTTTAGGGGTCATCTCTGGTAGGAAAACCGAATCAATGAGGGACTTCTACCTGTGTTATCCTGCAATTCTCACAAACACATTTGTCCCTCAACTAGGTTTGTCGTCAATACTCCAAAACCAACTAGGGGTGGCACTAGATGCACTTACACTCATGAAGACCTAGGGAAATTTGAGGAAGCCCATCGTTGGAATATACAAGCAAAGTTCTATAATGAAAAATTCCCACTAGTATATGAAAGTGATAACATGAGAGACTCTCTACTATGAATATCATGGTGCTACTTTGAAGCACAAGTGTGGTAAAAGGATAGTAACATTGTCCCTTCTCTCTTTTTCTCTCATTTTTTTGGGGCCTTTTCTTTCTTTTTTTATGGCCTCTTTTCTTTATCTTTTTATTTTATTTTTCGTCTGGAGTCTCATCCCAACCTATGGGGGAATCATAGTCTCCATCATCCTTTCCTCACCAGGACAATGCTCTAATAATAATGATCATCACACTTTTATTTTTCTTACAACTCAATAATTACAACTCGATACTTAGAACAAAATATGACTCTATATGAATGCCTCCGGCGGTGTACCGGGATATGCAATGAATCAAGAGTGACACGTATGAAAGAATTATGAATGGTGGCTTTGCCACAAATACGATGTCAACTACATGATCATGCTAAGCAATATGACAATGATGGAGTGTGTCATGTCAAACGGAACGGTGGAAAGTTGCATGGCAATATATCTCGGAATGGCTATGGAAATGCAATAATAGGTAGGTATGGTGGCTGTTTTGAGTAAGGTATATGTTGGGTGTATGATACCGATGAACGGTGCGCGGTATTAGAGAGGCTAGCAAAGGTGGAAGGGTGAGAGTAGTGCGTATAATCCATGGACTTAACATTAGTCATAAAGAACTCATATACTTATTGCAAAAATCTACAAGTTATCAAAGCAAAGTATTATGCGCATGCTCCTAGGGGGATAGATTGGTAGGAAAATACCATCGCTCGTCCCCGACCGCCACTCATAAGGAAGACAATCAAAAAATAAATCATGCTCCGACTTCATCACATAACGGTTCACCATACGTGCATGCTACGGGAATCACAAACTTTAACACAAGTATTTCTCAAATTCACAACTACTCAACTAGAATAACTTTAATATCACCATCTTTATATCTCAAAACAATTATCAAGCATCAAACTTCTCATAGTATTCAACACACTCATAAGAAAGTTTTATTATTAATCTTGTATAGCAAGCATATTAAGACTTTAAGAAAATTACCATGCTATTTAAGACTCTCAAAATAATCTAAGTGAAGCATGAGAGATAAATAGTTTCTATAAAACAAATTCACCACCGTGCTCTAAAAGATATAAGTGAAGTACTAGAGCAAAACTATGTAACTCAAAAGATATAAGCGAAGCACATAGAGTATTCTAACAAATTCCAAATCATGTATGGATCTTTCAAAAGGTGTGTACAGCAAGGATGATTGTGGTAAACTAACAAATAAAGACTCAAATCATACAAGACGCTCCAAGCAAAACACATATCATGTGGTGAATAAAAATATAGCTCCAAGTAAAGTTACCGATAAAAGTAGACGAAAGAGGGGATGCCTTCCGGGGCATCCCCAAGCTTTGGCTTTTAGGTGTCCTTAGATTATCTTGGGGTTGCCATGGGCATCCCCAAGCTTAGGCTCCTGCCACTCCTTGTTCCATAATCCATCAAATCTTTACCCAAAACATGAAAACTTCACAACACAAAACTTAAAGTAGAAAATCTCGTGAGCTCCGTTAGCGAAAGAAAATAAAAGACGACTTCAAGGTACTGTAATGAACTCATTATTTATTTATATTGGTGTTATACCTACTTTATTCCAACTTCTCTATGGTTTATAAACTATTTTACTAGCCATAGATTCATCAAAATAAGCAAACAACACACGAAAAACAGAATCTGCCAAAAACAGAACAGTCTGTAGTAATCTGTAGCTAGCGCAAGATCTGGAACCCTAAAAATTCTAAAATAAATTTCTGGACGTGAGTAATTTATCTATTAATTATATTAAAAAAGAATTAACTAAATATCACTCTCCAAATAAAAATGGCAGTAGTTCTCGTGAGCGCTAAAGTTTCTGTTTTTTACAGCAAGTGTAACAAGACTTTCCCCAAGTCTTCCCAACGGTTCTACTTTGCACAAACACTAATTAAACACAAAAACACAACCAAAACAGAGTCAAGATAAATTATTTATTACTAAACAGGAGCAAAAAGCAAGGAATAAAAGTAAAATTGGGTTGCCTCCCAACAAGCGCTATCGTTTAACGCCCCTAGCTAGGCATAACAAGCATGGATAGATCTAGGTATTGCCATAATAGTAAGATAGATTATTAAAACTCATTTCATATTCTCTATGTTCGGCAGCAAGTTTTCTTTGAGTCAAGCAAAAGTAATCAAAAGGTCTAAATTTAATGGGACAAAAGTCCCCAAGATCAACCTTGGGAGGTATAGGTTCCTCCTTTGGTCCTTCATATTGCACAACCAATTCATCATTATAAGCATTCTTTTGACAGAACTTTGTGAGCCTATATTCAAGAGAATATCCTAGTTCATTATTTTGAATAGCCAAATCATCGTTAAGTTCAGAAATTCTATCAACTAGAACATCGGTAGGAACCCTTTTTCTAAGATTTTCATTGAAAGCAACATAGTCTAGAGATTGAATACACATTATTTCTTCTTGATCAAAGAGGATAGCCTCTATGGGAGGACGGCAAGCGTCCACCCTATAATGTGCAAAGATTTATTTGGCCTCTTTTATTATGAATCTAAACTCATGAGCCAAAAAGATAGTAGCGGCACGCTTAACAGAAGAATACTCAATATTAGAAAATTCCAGGAAAATCCTTTGTATGCAAGGATGCATGTGCATGAATTGTCTTTCAAGTTCAACAACAAGCATGGCAATAGCGTCTGCAAGACTACTAGTTCTATGAAGGATAGAACTACCCATAGAAGGTAAAGCACCGATACAAGTAAAGAAATCTTGAATAACTCCTTTTCCAATAATATTACCACTACCAACACGGAATTTTTTCGTATGTAAGATGGTGGGTTCTTTAGCAGGTGCATCAGAATTTTTCATGATATTATTATCGACAATAGTTTCCCCAATTTAAGACATAGAGTCAGAAGGTAAAGGACTAGCCATAACGACAAGCAAACAAACTAACACACAAGCAAACAAAAAGCAAGCGGGCAAAAAGAGGATAATAGAGAAAGAGAGGGAGGATAGAGAGAGAGAGAGGGCGAATAAACGGCAAGGGTGAAGTGGGGGAGAGGAAAACGAGAGGCAAATGGAAAATAATGTAATGCGGGAGATAAGGGTATGTGATGGGTACGTGGTGTGTTGACATTTGCGTAGACCTCCCCGGCAACGGCGCCAAAAATCCTTCTTGCTACCTCTTGAGCACTGCGTTGGTTTTCCCCGAAGAGGAAGGGATGATGCAGCAAAGTAGCGTAAGTATTTCCCTCAGTTTTTGAGAACCAAGGTATCAATCCAGTAGGAGGCTACGCGCGAGTCCCTCGTACCTGCACAAAACAAATAAATCCTCGCAACCAACGCGAATAGGGGTTGTCAATCCCTACACGGCCACTTATGAGAGTGAGATATGATAGATATGATAAGATAGGATTTTTGGTATTTTTGTGATAAAGATGCAAAGTAAAATAAAGGCAAAGTAAAAAAGCAAAGGAAATAACTAAGTAGTAGGAGATTAATATGATAAAGATAGACCCGGGGGCCATAGGTTTCACTAGTGTCTTCTCTCGAGAGCATAAGTATTCTACGGTGGGTGAAGAAATTACTGTTGAGCAATTGACAGAATTGAGCATAGTTATGAGAAAATCTAGGTATGATCATGTATATAGGCCTCACGTCCGAGACAAGTAGACCGACTCCTGCCTGCATCTACTACTATTACTCCACTAGGTTTCACTAGTGTCTTCTCTCGAGAGCATAAGTATTCTACGGTGGGTGAAGAAATTACTGTTGAGCAATTGACAGAATTGAGCATAGTTATGAGAATATCTAGGTATGATCATGTATATAGGCCTCACGTCCGAGACAAGTAGACCGACTCCTGCCTGCATCTACTACTATTACTCCACTCATCAACCGCTATCCAGCATGCATCTGGAGTATTAAGTTCATGAAAATAGAGTAACGCCTTAAGCAAGATGACATGATGTAGAGGGATAGACTCATGCAATATGATGAAAACCCCATCTTGTTATCCTCGATGGCAACAATACAATACGTGCCTTGCTGCCCCTACTGTCACTGGGAAAGGACCCCGCAAGATTGAACCCAAAGCTAAGCACTTCTCCCATTGCAAGAAAGATCAATCTAGTAGGCCAAACCAAACTGATAATTCGAAGAGACTTGCAAACATAACCAATCATACATAAAATAATTCAGAGAAGATTCAAATATTATTCATAGATAGACTTGATCATAAACCCACAATTCATCGATCTCAACAAACACACCGCAAAAAGAAGATTACATCGAATAGTTCTCCACAAGAGAGGGGGAGAACATTGTATTGAGATCTAAAAAGAGAGAAGAAGCCATCTAGCTACTAACTATGGACCCAAAGGTCTGAGGTAAACTACTCACACTTCATCGGAGAGGCTATGGTGTTGATGTAGAAGCCCTCCGTGATCGATGCCCCCTCCGGCGAAGCTCCGAAATAGGCCCCAAGATGGGATCTCGTGGATACAGAAAGTTGTGGCGGTGGAATTAGGTTTTCGGCTCTGTATCTGATCGTTTGGGGGTACATAGGTATATATAGGAGGAAGGAGTACGTCAGTGGAGCAACAGGGGGCCCACGAGGGTGGAGGGCGCGCCTGGGGGGTAGGCGCGCCCCCCTACCTCATGGCCTCCTCTTTTGTGTCTTGACATAGGGTCCAAGTCTCCCGGGTCTTGTTTGTTGAGAAAATCATGTTCCCGAAGGTTTCATTCCGTTTGGACTCCGTTTGATATTCCTTTTCTTCGAAACCCTAAAACAGGCAAAAAAACAGCAATTCTGGGCTAGGCTTCCGGTTAATAGGTTAGTCCCAAAAATAATATAGAAGTGGATAATAAAGCCCAATATGTCCAAAATAGTAGATACTATAGCATGGAGCAATCAAAAATTATAGATACGTTGGAGACGTATCAACAAGCAACGGATTTGGCATACTACTTGTTCTCGTTGAGAAGGATTTAGAAAGATATGGCACAAACTTGAGAAAAGACTTCAACGATCCGCCGGTAGGGTTGGAAAGAACGAGTGAATTGATATGATAATGTATGAAGAGGAATCTTGAACAAACCGCCGTAATAATTAAAACCCATCAAAGAAAAGATAGCGAAACACCGAGAAGAATTAGCAAATGAACGAAGATGATTGAGAGAATTTAGATACAAGTGAACGAAGAGATCCCGAGCTGACTAGAGAATACTTGAATGATGCACCGGTAAGATTTGGAGAACAAGAGCTGAAAGCTGGAATGAATAATTCTGATATGATGGGCTCCGGAGAATCAAACTAAAAAGACTCCTGAATTGCTCCGGATGGGTGAAAAGAATTCTCACAATCGAAAACAATTATGAGAGGATGGCAACAAGCTTAAACTACGCATCTTCAAGAGAACGGAGCAAGATTTGAAGGAAAAACTCTTCTTCGGTCTTCAAAATCCAAGAATGGCGACGAGAAACACCACCAAGAATTGTTCAGACACTTCGGGAGAATCAAAAGAGAAGAGGTTGAGCCAATGATGAAAAGAATTTGAAAGATCTTGGAGAAATACATATGACTGATGATAATTTATTCTTACGTCAAACTTGGAGAATAATTTGAGAGTAACTCTGGGAAAATTAGAAGAGTCAGGTAAGATCGTGGGAAAAGACCTGTGGGTTAGGGCCCACTCAAAAGATACACCATTGAACGATTTAAAAGAGAGACTGTGTCGGTTGAATTAAATGGCTCAAAAGAGATAACAACCTCGAGATAGCTTGAACAGATTAGGAATGAAAACACAAATCTCTTGAGATATCTTCAGTACTCTAGAACAAATGAATGGCGAGAAGTGGATGATTAAGAGGTGCACCGGCATGAGAAAGCATTTGGAACGAGGAAAGGGATATGATCAACACCAAAAGCTTGAATTAAATCCACCAGAGAAGAAGAGAATGAAGAATGATGAACTTGAAGCTTCCTTAGTATCTTCCTGAGAATCACCAGATAAGAACATTGACGGAAAAGAATGGAGAGACTTCCCATCAATAAAAGGATACTTGAATAAGAAATCTGAGTCCTTGAAGAAAAAGGGTGGGAGGGCGGGAAAAACAAAGACAACTTGGGACGGATGTAACAAACACCATTGCGAAGAACTGAGAATTTATCTAGCAAATATTGACAAGATAGGATTAACTTGGAGAGAAGCACACCGGTTGGTAATAGAATTGTCGAGACAATCTCGAGGAAGGAGGATTAGTATTCCCATAGAAATATGAGAACACCGCTTAGGAAAGGTATGGAATCAACACTTGACATTGAAACAACTCGAATACCACAAATCAAAACAAAACAAAGGATTTGGCTTGCAGAATAAGCCAGAACAAACATATGATAGATCCCATATCGTATTATGTGTCTGTTGGAAAGTTATCCTACATGATACAAGAATTCCCGCCTATAACTCCCGAAACTTTCTGGTTATGCAATCTGGTGTTGGGGATACAGGGAGGCACAATATATATCACACAACTAACAAGCCCTACGCTCCAACTGTATCCATTCGTCAACACATAACCAAGAAAACCTCGGAAATCGTGTACCTCAACCTTCGAAAAGCATCCGTTATATGAGTTATGGCAATACTCCCGAACTCCCGCCCCAGTACTGGGTGGCGTCGAGGTTATCTCACCAACAACTGCATAAAAGAGATTTTCGATGTCGGCGAACTCAGGTATTCCAGAACTGCAATGATAAAATTGTGATGACAATACCTCGGAGCTCAACTCCCTAGGACACTGCCACAACCCCTAAATGTCAGGAGGCACCAAGAACAATGTTCTCGTCACAAGAATATCGGAATGATCCCAAGATACCCACGTGATCCTAAAGAATTTTTTAGTGAAATTTAAGGAGAGGAAAGTCAAAACATCTACGTCAGGAGGCCTCACCAGAGCGACGAAGGGACTGAGGAGTAAAAAGAATCCTACTCTCCGATATATATAATCCGAAGACTCAAATCATTTTGTTCTAGACTCAACAACGTCAGCGATTCAATCAAGTAGGGGGCTCCTAAGTCAGGGATGGCTCTGATAACCAACTTGTAACGCCCACGATGCGGCTATATCTCCTACGTGTCGAGGCACGACTTAGAGGCATAACCGCATGCTGGTTTTGTCGCAAGAGGGGTAATCTTCACACAATCCCATGTACTGAATAAGAAAGGGATAAAGAGTTGGCTTACAATCACCACTTCACACAAATAACAAGTTAAACATACATCATCCAAAGTACAATCAAGGTCCGACTACGGAACCAAAAGAAAAGAAGACAACCCCAAATGCTAGATCCCCGATCGTCCCAACTGGGCACCACTACTGATCAACAGGAAACAAAACATAGTAACGACCAAGGTCCTCGACGAACTCCCACTTGAGTTCAGTAGCATCACCTGCACTGGTATCATCGGCACCTGCAACTGTTTGGAAGTATCCATGAGTCACGAGGACTCAGCAATCTCACACCCACGAGATCAAGACTATTTAAGCTTATGGGTAGGATAAGGTAATGAGGTGGAGCTGCAGCAAGCGCTAAGAAAATATGGTGGCTAACATACGCAAGTAAGAGTAAGATGAGAAGCTACGCAACGGTCGTGAAGCTACAAGTGATCCTGAAACTACTTATGTTCAAGCATAGCACAAGACCGTGCTCACTTCTCGGACTCCGCCGAAAAGAGACCATCACGGCTACACATGCGGTTGATTCATTTTAATTAAGTCAAGTGTCAAGTTCTCTACAACCGAATATTAACAAATTCCCATCTGCCACATAACCGCGGGTATGACTCTTGAAAGTTTATACCCTGCAGGGGTGTCCCAACTTAGCCCATCACAAGCTCTCACGATCAACGAAGGAAATTCCTTCTCCCGGGAAGACCCGATCAGTCTTGGAATCCTGGTTACAAGACATTTCGACAATGGTAAAACAAGACCAGCAAGACCGCCCGACTGTGCCGACAAATCCCGATAGGAGCTGCACATATCTCGTTCTCAGGGCACACCGGATGAACACTACCTACGGCAACCGAAGACCCCGGGTGAAGGGGTGGCACCACAAGTGGCTGTAGGTTGGACCAACACTCAGAGGAGCATTGGCCCAGGGGGGGTTAAAATAAAGATGACTCTCGGGTCTGCAGAACCCAAGGGAAAAAGGCTTAGGTGGTAAATGTTAAAACCAAGGTTGGGCCTTGCTGGAGGAGTTTTATTCAAAGCGAATTATCAAGGGGGTCCCATAACCCCAACCGCGTAAGGAACGCAAAATCAAGGAACATAACACCGGTATGATGGAAACTACGGCGGCAAGAGTGGAACAAAACACCAGGCATAGGGCCGAGCCTTCCACCCTTTACCAAGTATATAGATGCATTAATTAAATAAGAGATAATGTGATATCCCAACATATCCATGTTCCAACATGGAACAAACTTCAACTTCACCTGCAACTGACAATGTTATAAGAGGGGCTGAGCAAAAGCGGTAACATAGCCAAACAACGGTTTGCTAGGAAGGTGGGTTAGAGGCTTGACATGGCAATATGGGAGGCATGATAAACAAGTGATAGGTAATGGGACATAGCGATAAAGTGAACAACTAGCAAGCAAAGATAGAAGTGATATCGAGGGTATGGTCATCTTGCCTGCAATCCCGCTAGGAAGAAGACTGAAACCATGAAGAAGACAAATGGACGTAGTCGAACAGATCCTCACAAACGCAACGTTACCGGAACTATCAAGAAGAAGCAACACCGGAAAGAAGGAAACAACATGGTAAACAACCATCACATGAACATGACATGATGCGCAACCAAGTATGATGCATTTCCGGTTTAAAGAGGCATGGCATGGCAAGGAAAAGTGCAACAAACAATACTACAAGTTAAGTGGAGCTCAATATGCAACGAGTTGCATATTCACAAAACATCATGATCAACGAAGATTCAAAGAAGAAATACGAGCCTATAAGTAATCATGCATATAAGAGATCAAAACTCAAATAACTTTCATGGATAAAATAGATCTGATCAGAAACTCAAATTTCATCGGATCCCAACAACACAACGCAAAAAGAGTTACATCAAACAGATCTTCAAGAGACCATTGTATTGAGAATCAAAAGAGAGAGAGGAATCCATCTACTCGCACAGTCCCATAATGTAGGACGTTTTTTTATACTAGTGTAGTGTCAAATAGCCACTTACATTGCGGGACAGAGGGAGTAGCTACTAACTATGGACCTGTAGGTCTACACTGAACTACTCACGCATCATCAGAGAGGCACCAATGAGGATGATGAACCCCTCCACTATGGTGTCTATATTGGATCTAGTGGTTCTGGAACTTGCGGCAGCTGGAATTGTGTTTCGTTGACTCCCCTAGGGTTTTTGGATTTTCAGGGTAGTTATAGTGCAAAGAGGCGGTGCGGGAGGCGGGCAAGGTGGGCACAACCCACCAGGGCGCGCCTGGGCCCCCAGGCACGCCCAGGTTGTGCTCCCCTCAGAGCCCCCCTCTGGTACTTCTTTGGCCCAACAGTGTCTTCTGGTCCAAAAAAATTCTCCAAAAAGTTTTGCTGCGTTTGGACTCCGTTTGGTATTGATTTTCTGCGAAGTAAAACAAGCAAAAAACAACAACTAGCATTTGGCACTATGTCAATAGGCTAGTCCAAAAAAATGATATAAAGTTGCTATAAAATGATTGTAAAACATCCAAGAATGATAATATAACAGCATGGAAAATAAAAAAAATTATAGATACGTTGGAGACGTATCAATGACCATAAAAGATATTGCTCATATAAATAGAACAACCATTATTCTCTGACTTAAATGAATAACTGTCTCGCAATAAACAAGACCTAGATATAATGCTCATGCTCAACGTTGGCACCAAATAACAATTATTGAGGTCTAAAACTAAACCCGAAGGTAGATGTAGAGGTAGTGTGCCGATGGCGATCACATCGAACTTGGAACCATTACCGACACGCATCATCACCTTGTCCTTAGCCAATCTTCGTTTATTCCGCATCTCCTGTTTCGAGTTACAAATATGAGCAACCGAACCAGTATCAAATACCCAAGCACTACTACGAGCATTAGTAAGGTACACATCAATAACATGTATATCAAATATACCTTTGTTCACTTTGTCACCCTTCTTATCCGCCAAGTATTTGGGGCAGTTACGCTTCCAGCGACCATTCCCTTGGCAATAGAAGCACTCAGTTTCAGGCTTGGGTCCAGCTTTGGGCTTCTTCATAGGAGCGGCAACTTGCTTGTAATTCTTCTTGAAGTTCCCTTTCTTTCCCTTGCCCTTTTTCTTGAAACTAGTGGTCTTGTCAACCATCAACACTTGATGCTCCTTCTTGCTTTCTACCTCTACGGCATTAAGCATTGCGAAGAGCTCAGGAATCATTTTTGTCATCCCTTGCATCTTAGAGTTCATCACGAAGCCTTTGTAGGTTGGTGGAAGTGATTGAAGAACTCTGTCAATAACACTCTCAACTGGAAGATTAATTCCTAGCTGAGTCAAGTGGTTATGATACCCATACATTTTGAGTACGTGTTCACTAACAGAACTGTTCTCCTCCATCTTGTAGCTATAGAACTTTTTGGGTACTTCATATCTCTCAACCCGGGCATCAGCTTGAAATATCAATTTCAGCTCTTGGAACATCTCATATGCTTTGTGGTGTTGAAAACGTCTTTGAAGTCCCGATTCTAAGTCGTAAAGCATGGCACATTGAACTATTGAGTAGTCACCAGATTGAGCCTGCCAGACATTCATAACATCTGCAGTAGCTCCTGTAGCCGGTCTGTCACCTAGCGGTGCATCAAGGACATAATTCTTTTGCCAGCAATGAGGATAATCCTCAAGTTATGGACCCAGTCCGTGTAGTTGCTACCATCATCTTTCAACTTAGCTTTCTCTAGGAACGCATTAAAATTCAGGGGAACGGTAGCACGAGCCATTGATCTACAACATAGATATGCAAAAACTATTAAGACTAAGTTCATGATAAATTAAGTTCAATTAATCAAATTACTAATGAACTCCCACTTAAATTAACATCCCTCAAGTTATCTAAGTGATACATGATCCAAATCAACTAACCCAAGTTCGATTATCACGTGAGATGGGGTAGTCATCAATGGTGAACATCTCTATGTTGATCATATCTACTATATGACTCACGTTCGACCTTTAGGTCTCAAGTGTTCTGAGACCATGTCTGTACATGCTAGGCTCGTCAAGTTTAACCCAAGTATTCTGCATGTGCAAAACTGTCTTACACCCGTTGTATGTAAACATAGAGTACATCACACCTGATCATCATGAGGTGCTTCGGAACGATGAACTTTGGCAAAGGTGCATACTCGGGGAGAAAACTTTATCTTGAAATTTAGTGAAGGGGTCGTCTTATAATGCTACCGTCGCTCTAAGCAAAATAAAATGCATAAAGGATAAACATCACATGCAATCAAAATATGTGAGATGATATGGCCATCATCATATTGTTCTTTTGATATCCATCTTCAAATCATCCTCACGATCTCCATTGTCACCGGCTCGACACCTTGATCTCCATCGCCGCGTCGGGGTCGTCTCATAAACTATTGCTTCTACAACTATTGCTAATGCATAGCAATAAAGTAAAGCAATTACATGGCGCTTGTATTTCATACAATAATTAAGAGACAACCCTAAGTCTCCTGTCGGTTATTGCTACTTCTTGAGCTTGCATTGGTTTTTCTCTTGAAGAGGAAAGGGTGATGCAACAAAGTAGAGATAAGTATTTCCCTCGTTTAAGAACCAAGGTGTCAATCCAGTAGGAGAAACAAGCAAGTCCCCAATCTATGCACCTGAACAAATAATCAAACACTTGCACCCAATGCGATAAAGGGGTTGTCAATCCCTTCACGGTCACTTGCAAAGGTGAGATCTGGTAGAGATAGATATAAAAGATTACTAAAACGTAAAACAAAATAAAAGTAAATAAATTGCAGCAAGATATTTTTAGGTTTTTTGGTTTATAGATCTGAAAATATATGATGGAAAATAGACCTGGGGCCATTGGTTTCACTAGAGGCTTCTCTCTTGAAGGAACGGTGGGTGAAAAAATTACTGTCGAGCAATTGATAGAAAAGCGCAAAGTTATGATGATATCCAAGGAAATGCTTATGAATATAGGCATCACGTCCGTGTCAAGTAGACCGACTCCTGCCTGCATCTACTACTATTACTCCACACATCGCCCGCCATCCAGCATGCATATAGAGTATTAAGTTCATAAGAATGGAGTAACGCCTTAAGCAAGATGACAGGATGTAGAGGGATAAACTCAAGCAATATGATGAAAACCCCATCTTTTTACCCTTGATGGCAACAATACAAATGTGTGCCTCGCTGCCCCTACTTTGTCACTGGGTGAGGACACCGCAAGATTGAACCCAAAACTAAGCACCTCTCCCATTGCAAGAAGAACCAATCTAGTTGGCCAAACCAAACCGATAATTCAAAGAGAAATACAAAGATATCAAATCATGCATATACGAATTCAGAGAAGATTCAAATAATATTCGTAGATAAACTGATCATAAATCCACAATCCAACGGATATCGACAAACACACCGCAGAAGAAGATTACATCGGATAGATCACCAAGAACATCGAGGAGAACATGGTACTGAGGATCAAAGAGAGAGAGAAGAAGCCACTAGCTACTAGCTATGGACCCGTAGGTCTGTGGTAAACTACTCACGCTTCATCGGAAGGGCAATAGAGTTGATGTAGAAGCCCTCCGTGATCGAATCCCCTCCGGCAGGGTGCCGGAAAAGGCCCCAAGATGGGATCTCACGGGTACAGAAGGTTACGGCAGCGGAAAAGTATTTTGGTGGACGCTTTTGGGTGTTTGGGAATATTTAGGAATTCATAGGCCAAAGATTAGGGTTAGAGGAGTCCTGTGGGGCCCACAAGCAAGGCCCCCCCTAGGGCGCACATGAGGGCTTGTGGAGCCCTCGGGACTATTTTGCCTTCCTCTCCAAGTTCTACGTGTGTGAGGACCAAGAAAAAACATCGTAAAGTTTTATTCCGTTTGGAATCCGTTTGATATTCCTTTTCTGTAAAACTCAAAAACAAGGAAAAATAGAAACTGGCACTGGGCTCTGGGTTAATAAGTTAGTCTCAAAAATAATATAAAATAGCATATTAATGCATATAAAACATCCAAAACAAATAATATAATATCATGGAACAATAAAAAATTATAGATACGTTGGAGACGTATCAAGTATCCCCATGCTTAATTCTTGCTCGTCCTCAAGTAGGTAAATGATAAAAACAGAATATTTTATGTGGAATGCTACCTAACATATTTATCCATGTTATTTTATTTATTGTGGCATGAATATTCAGATCCATAAGATTCAAAACAAAAGTTTAATATTGACATAAAAACAATAATACTTCAAGCATACTAATAAAACAATCGTGTCTTCTCACAATAACATGGCCAAAGAAAGTTATCCCTACAAAATCATATAGTCTGGCTATGCTCCATCTTCATCACACAAAGTATTCAATCATTCACAACCCCGATGACAAGTCAAGCAATTGTTTCATACTTTTGATGTTCTCAAAAAAATTCAACTTTCACGCAATACATGAGCGTGAGCCATGGATATAGCACTATAGGTGGAATAGAATATGGTGGTTGTGGAGAAGACAAAAAGAAGGAGATAGTCTCACATCAACTAGGCGTATAAACGGGCTATGGAGATGCCCATCAATAGATATCAATGCGAGTGAGTAGGGATTACCATGCAACGGATGCAGTAGAGCTATAAGTTTATGAAAGCTCAAAAATAAACTAAGTGAGTGTGCATCCAACTCGCTTGCTCACGAAGACCTAGGGCAATTTGACGAAGCCCATCATTGGAATATACAAGCCAAGTTCTATAATGAAAAATTCCCACTAGTATATGAAAGTGACAACATAGGAGACTCTCTATCATGAAGATCCTGGTGCTACTTTGAAGCACAAGTGTGGAAAGGGGATAGTAGCATTGCCCCTTCTCTCTTTTCTCTCATTTTTTGGTGGGCTTCTTTGGCCTCTTTTATTTTTGTAAAGTCTGGAGACTCATCCCAACTTGTGAGGGAATCATAGCTTCCATCATCCTTTCCTCACATGGGACAATGCTATAATAATGATGATCATCACACTTTTATTTACTTACAACTCAAGAATTACAACTCAATACTTAGAACAAAATATGACTCTATATGAATGCCTCCGGCGGTGTACCGTTCTTACCTACGCAAAACCACAACGGTGATTATCAAGTTTGTTGTTTTAACCTTCTTCAAGGACCGGCCGTAGTCAAATTTGATTCAACTAAAGTAGGAGAAACAGACACCCGCCAGCCACCTTTATGCAAAACAAGTTGCATATCGGTCGGTGGAACCGGTCTCATGTGCGTGGACATGTAAGGTTGGTCCAGGCGGCTTCATCCCACAATACTGCTGAAGCAAAATAAGACGTTGGTGGTAAACAGTATGACCATCACTGCCCACAACTCCTTTGTATTCTACTCGTGCATATCATCTACACATAGACCTGGCTCGGGTGCCACTGTTGAGGAACGTTGCATGAAAAACAAAAAAAGTCTATGCACACGCAAGATCTATCCATGGAGATGCATAGCTACGAGAGGGAAGAGTGTGTCTACGTACCCTCGTAGACCGTTAAGCAGAAGCGTTTATCAACGTGGTTGATGTAGTCGAACACCTTCACGATCCAACCGATCAAGTACCGAATGTACGACACCTCCGCGTTCAGCACACTTTTAGCTCGATGACGTCCTCGCCTTCTTGATCCAGCAAGACGGGCGAAGTAGTAGACGAGTTCTGGCAGCACGACGGCATGGTGACGGTGGTGGTGAACTTGTTCCTGTAGGGCTTCACCGCGCACTGCGGAAACACTAGACGGAGGATGAAACTGTGGAGAGGGGCGTCACACACGGCTTAGGGATTGTCGTGAGGATGAAACTAGGTGGTGGGAGGGGAGGCAGCCAGGTTGCCCCCCAAGGTGGCCGATCGGCCTCCTTGGGCGCCTGCCCTATGCCCCCCTTTCTTGTTTGCAAACGGGGGGAAGGAAGGGGGAGGATAGGGAAGGCAGGGGGAGGCCGACTCCCCCCTCCTTTTATCCCCAAGGCTTGCGGCCAGAGGAGAGGTGTGCCAGCCCCTTGTGGGCTGGTGTTCTCCCCTCGTTTGGCCCATATGGCCCATTAACCTCCCGGGGCTTCCCGGAACCCCTTTTGATGATCCGATGATTAGTCGGTACATTCTGAAACCTTTCCGGTGAGCAAATAGCATCGTCCTATATATCAATCTTTACCTCTGGACCATTCCGGAGCTCCTTGTCATGTACGTGATCTCATCCGGGACTCTGAACAACATTCGGTCACCAACTCACATAACTCATATAATACTATATCGTCAACGAACGTTAAGCGTGCAGACCCTACGGGTTCGAGAATGATGTAGACATGACCGAGACGCCTCTCTGGTCAATAACCAGTAATGGGACCTGGATGCCCATATTGGTTCCTACATATTCTACGAATATCTTTAATGTTCGAACCTCATGACAACATATGTAATTCCCTTTGTCTGTCGGTATGTTACTTGCCCGAGATTCGATCGTAGTATCTTCGTACCTAGTTCAATCTCGTTACCGGCAAGTCTCTTTACTCGTTCCGTAATACATGATCTCGTAAGTAACTCCTTAGTCACTTTGCTTGCAAGCTTCTTGTGATGTGTATTACCGAGAGGGCCCAGAGATACCTCTCTGATACACAGAGTAACAAATCCCAATCTCGATCCATGGCAACTCAACAGACACCTCTGGAGATACCTGTAGAGCATCTTTATGATCATCAAATTATGTTGTGACGTTTGATATGACACAAGGTATTCCTCCGGTATCCATGAGTTGCATGATCTCATGGTCGAAGGAATATGTATTTGACATTAAGAAAGCAGTAGCAATAAACTGAACGATCATATGCTAAGCTAACGGATGGGTCTTGTTCATCACATCATTCTCCTAATGATGTGATCCCGTTATCAAGTGACAACACATGTCCATGGTTAGGAAATCTTTACCATCTTTGATCAAAGAGCTAGTCTAGTAGAGGCTCACTAGGGACACGGTATTTGTTTATGTATCCACACATGTATTTAAGTTTCCGATCAATACAATTATAGCATGAATAATAAACCTTTTATCATGAATTAGGAAATATAATAATAATAACTTTATTATTGTCTCTAGGGCATATTTCCATTAGGATCTACATGTAAGCGGAGTATATAGTTGCTTCAAAAGCAGCACGGAAAGGAGTCTGGATGAAGGAGTTCGTGTCTGATCTAGGATTTGTACCTAGTGCATCGGATCGTATGACTCTCTTTTATGACAATACTAGATCAGATTGGATCATGAAGATTACGACTACATCAACCGTGTTACATACGCTAACGCTTTCGGTCTACATGGGTACATAGACACACTTCCCTCTCATTGTTATGCATCTCCTAAATCGGATCTTGGGTGTTTCGTCGGAAGTTTTTGATTTTCATGCTTCGTTCCCCATCTGCGGTATCACAATCAGGTTTATGCATAGATGTATATGTATGAGTAGAACAAAAAAATGTTGTGGGCATTGACATTTAGATTGCTTACCTCCCTTGTCTTATTTGGATTCGGCGGTATTGTGGGGTGAAGCGGCTTGGACCAACCTTACTTGTCCTCGCACGAGAGAGCGGTTCCACTCACTTACATGCAACTTGTATTGCATAAAAGTGGTTGGCGGGTGTCTGTCTCTCCCACTTCGGTTGAATCTGATTTGACAATGGCTGTCCATGTAGAAGGTTAAAAGGCAACTTGTATATCACCGTTGTGGTTTTGCGTAGATAAGAACGGTTCTTATAGTCTGCCCTAGCAGCCACATAAAAATTGCAACAACAAAATAGAGGACGTCTAACTTGTTTTTGCAGGGCATGTTGTGATGTGGTATGACCAAAACGTGATGTGATAATGGTCGTGTTTTGTAATAGGTTCACGACTTGCATGTCGATAAGTATGATAACCGGCTGGAGTCTTCAATTTATTGTATGACCCGCGTGTCAATTAATAAACTCCATGTGACTACTTTACTTTAGGGAAACACTTTCCATCTACAGTCTGATACTAGACTATCGTCAGACCGCTCAGCTGTCGTTGATTCTATTAGAATCCCACGGTTGTAGATACCATCACCCGAGGAGCTAATCACCAGCACTATCCACGCGTAATAACTCCCTCCCTGATTTCTATCAAAAAAACTCCCTGATTACTCTCTCGTATCCCTTCTCCCCTTATCCCGTCGCCTCTCTGGGAACCTCCCCCGACTTCGCTGCCATACGCATTACCCAGCAGATCGGGAAAATCCTTCTCACCTCGTCATCAAGCAGCAGATCGACCTGGCCGCCCAGATCCATTCCCCAGCTCCTTCCCATCACATTTCCTCTCCACCTGCAGGTGTGTCATTACGTCATTAGGAGGATGATCCCCCTCTCCCCGTCTCATACATGATTTGGTGCTTCACCATTTTACCCATCGGATGGATCTGCTGCAAGAGTCGGATCCAACACCAGGAGAACCTGCAGCTACTTCTGACATTTTATAAGTTAACTCTTGTAAGTTGTTGACTGTCGATTTGCCACTTTGCAATTTTGTTTATAATAAATTGTCTGACGAGTACTCTTTGGTATCTATGTTCACTGTTTGCCCAGTATTATAATGTTCAGGTCGGGTTATGAATCATCAAAGAATTTTGTAGTTGGAGTATTTACATCATTTGATCACCAATGGATATGTATGCAGGCAATCATGCTCATTAGCTAGTTTCAACATCAGTGCTTCGAATTAAGATGAGAATTGTTCACAAAACTATGTTTCATTACTTCATGTTTATAGAGCTTCCCCAAATATGCTTGACAGTTGGCGGTAGATTCTTCTTCCAAAATTTCATGCTTCCAACTAATACTAATAATGCACCCATCGCACTATTTTCCTGCTTCTTGCCTGAGTGCTTCTATGTTGTAATTATTTTCTTTCGGCGGACTAGAAGAATGCTTCCATGTATCAACAACAACTCAGTTCTGTGAAAGTTGGCGACACAGCAAATGCATCTTAATCCTGCTACAAGCCTTAGTTTTTTATCCATTCTCAATTTTCTATGCTTCATACCAAGATTAGTTATGTTGATTTCACATGTTTTCAGGCTTCCTCTAATTTCAGTATAAATGTGCCTCCCCATTTGGCGATATTGTAAGGATGTCTAAAGGACTACAACCCGGATGGCGCTCGACTCTTTGTTCAGCACATTCCTTGTTGACAACAAACTAGCAGTATATGTGGAGCTCTTGTGTGGCATTGCTACAATGGTGCTAGATGAGAGTGGAAACAATGTCTTATGTTTTGTTCTTATTTTATGTTGCAAACATAAGTCAGTAACAATTTGTTCTTTACGGACAACTCTGTAATTCCCTTAAAGCATATGTAATTGTTGCACAACAACTATATTTCTCTTTGATTCAAGTATATTGCTATTTGGTTGGAAGCAATCATCTAGTCCAAGGAAACAAGGTAGGATGCTTCATTTTTTTTGTCTTTGATATAAGGAAACTACTATTTGAGTGGAAGCAACTTTTTAGTCCATGCAAATAAACTTATATTTAGCTGGAAGCAATTTCCTATTCTGATGCAATGCTTTCGAGGCAAAATATCTTGCCGGGCATAATTTCATATTAATAAAAAATTTAATTCACTGTGGAAATTAAAATTTCGGTGAATAGAAACTTAAATTTGCCGGTAATTGAAAACATAAATTTGTGCTGATAAAGAAAGGTTTTCAAATAAAGGTCGAAGCAAATATTGTTGCATCGGATGTATAAATATGTGCGTACTAAGCATTCTCAATGTAATGCATCAACTGCAGAATCAAATTATATTTTTTTCTTTTCTTTTGCAAGCTACTCTTTTGGAAGCAAACACTAGTTTCTTTGGAAGCAATTTTTTTCTCTTTCAGAAGTCAATGTTTTGTTTCATCCGAAAAACTAATGTTACATCATTATAATTTTCTAATAGTAAGAAGCACACAAATTTTCTAAGTTGAAAACAAAATACAAACTAGAAACAATCTTAGTTGTCTTGGATGCAATCTCATTGGCCAACGGAAGCAAAATATGTGGGTGAAAATATTTTTCTTTTGGGTGAAAGCAATATACTGATGCTTTTCTGATAATATACAATGACACAAACACATCAATTAAGCAAGGGAAACGTTGGCTTCCGGCGGACCGGCGGAAGCGTTGCGCCGGTCACGCGTGCGTCGCTGGATCCGTCTCAATCAAACACAGCCGATTAGCGCCACATCATGCTACTGTGGGATCCACGCGGACCGCTTTGGTGTTGCCTTATCTCCACCACACAGCGCGTCCACTCATTTTTCCTCATCCTTCTCTTTGAGGTCGCCGCTTTCCCCTATCTCCTTTCCTTTTTCTCAGATCCACCAGATGTTGAGCTCCTCCTCACAGTGGGGTGGGGCTGCAGCAGCACCACCACCAGCACCACCACCGCTGCATGAAGCTCCTTCTCGTTTTCTTCCCCCGTGTTGTTACCCTGTAGCCATGTCCGACTAGTTCGACAGCGAGATGCGCCCCCGCGGATGCCGACCCGTGATGCTGCATCTATGGCATGGCAGAGCTGGTACCAGTGGGTTACGCTGCTGGAACCAGCGGCCATGGCTTTTGCATCAAATTGAGAAGATTGTGGCGTCGTCGCGGCCATGAATATTTGCTACATCAAATTTTTGCTGGAACCTCTGTTGATTTTTGCTAGAACCACTTCTTTTTCTGCCGGAACCTTCTTTTGATTTTACTGCAAATTGGAGGGTGGCATTGTCTGCGTCATGAATTTTCACTACATCAAATTTTTGCTGGAACCTCTGTTTATTTTTGCTGGAACTAGCATTTGAATTTGCTACATAGACTACGATGATTTTTGTTTTGCTAGATGCGATGTTAATTTTTGCTGGAACCGGCTTCTTTTTTTGCTGCAGCCATCTACGAGACTTTTGTTTGCTGGAGCATAGTGGTGCAAGCCGAAGACGCGGTTTTTTTTGCTGGAACCGGCATAATGTTTTGCTGGATGCGATGTTAATTTTTGCTGGAACCGGCTTCATTTTTTGCTGCAGCCATCTACGGGGCTTTTCTTTGCTGGAGCACGGTGGTGCAAGCCGACGACGGCAGCAAGCTGAAGACGGTGATTTTTGCTGGAACCGGCATAATGTTTTGCTGGAATAGGCTAATTTTTTGCTTCAACAACTACTGGACTATTTGTTGCTGAATTTTGTTGTGCTGGATCTGGCATTAACTTTTGCTGGAACCGACTTCTATTTTTGCTTCAACCATTTACTGGAGTTTTTGTTTGATGAAGCACGGTGATGCAAGTCGATGGCGGCGAGCCGGAGATGGTGACCAACGGCGACGGAGTTGCCATTCAACTTGTTTTGTCCCCTTCGACCGATGTGTAGAATTGCTCCAATTGGCATCCAGTAGGGGCGGATCTGAACCGGCGAGCGGGCGGAGCTGCATCCAAAAAAGCGGCAACGGGAGATGGGACGGTGACCGCCGGCGAGTTATAGCGAGCTCGGGCGGCATCTCTGCTACGACCGCTGGGGAGGAGGTAGCGCTGGGTTGCTTGCGCAATTTTCACGCGATGTACTACCCATGAGGCTGAGTCGTGTGGGGCGGAGGCGGGGATTTTTTCTGGGATGCGTTGACTAGGACGAAGAAGACAAATCGAGGTGGGAGAGGCCAGATCAGACGATTCCTGGAGGCCAAATTGAACGATTAGGGCTCGATCGGCTCAACAATTAGGTCGGTGCGCCGGTGCAGATCAGTGCCCATTAAGCAAACATCGTTAATGATGGAAGCTAACAGCGATTGACCAATATTATCTCCAAAAAGTGTGGGGCCTCACAATAATCACGGAAGCAACAACCAGAAGCACTTGGTAGGAAGCAAATCGAGTAATTAATGAGAATTAACTGCCTTGAGGCCATGCACGCACTAGTAGTGGGACTAGCTTTAGAATCAAATCAGAGCCCTCCAACCAAATCAGATCGAACCAATAGTTGATAGAGACAACCACATGAAGGTACAATGATGGAGATCATGGTGTCATGCCGACCCTCAAACCTCCCACACCCGTCCGAATCGTGCTGTCCGGACCTCAGAAGCCATCGAGCGCGGTCCTGTATCAGTTCGCGGCACGGTCCAGATGTGTTTTCTCTCGCAAATGGGAGACAAATCTGGAGGAGGTTTGTGGAAGTCTGGACTGTTGTGATGCCCGCTTCTAACCGCCCTGGCCCTAAAAAAACCTCCCTCCACCTACGCGCGTTTCTGTCTCATCGCCCAACTGCCCGCATTCATGCCGCTGTAGAGTGCGTCGCTCCACATTGAGGGCAGCTCAGAGCGGACGCGACCTCTCGTTGCCTCTGTCACTGAAGCGACGTGTCGGCCGAGGGCACTGCATGCCCGGCTGAACACGCATCCTCGCCGCATTGAAACGGCTCCATTAAACCCGCGTGGAAGCCAAGAAATCTACTCCGGCCACACGTCCGTTCACGAGCGACTCGGCATTAAACACAATGTCAGGCAAGCTCCTCCCGCACGCCCTCTATTTAAATGAGGCCAAACACCGGGCAAGAATCGCACCACTCCACCACTCCCTATCTCCTCCACCATTTTCTCCACTCTTTCGATGGCATCTGACGGGCCGGAAGATCAGTATTCCGGCATAAAAGCTGGCCGGGTGGCCTGACGAGCCCGCCGGATACGACCGAGGCAGCTCACTGCTCCACCTCCAAGCCCGACGGAGTAAGTTGCCGCCCCAATCCGGCGCGTTGTTCAACAACTCGCCACTCCAAGCCAGCTCGCGAAAGACTGGCGAGTTGCTCCAGGCCCTCAAGGCAGAAGCATGGCGGCACGGGCATCCTCGTTGTTGTCGACGACGCCGCGTCGTACCGCACCTCCAATGCGTGCGACCGCGCCATCCGCCATCGACACACATAGTTTTACCTTAATATTTAAAATATGTCTAAAATGTAACCCTTTTTGTTCGGTTCGTATGAAATCCATCATGTTTGTTTGAAATCCGACCATGTTTGCATGAATTTCATCCGGTTTGTTGAACAAAAGTTTGCGACTTGGAGATGCACTTAGCGGTTGGTGTCATTGCTAGCTGGTTGTTTCCGTTACTTTGGTTTGCTTGCTTCCTTCCTACCCGTGTCATGGCCTCGTGGATATTGGTCGTTCCATAGGGTTTGCCGTATGCGATGGGGGGGGGGGGGTAATATGGACTTCTCTCACAAAGAGAACAAAAAAGCATAGAAAATCTGCTGACTCCAAATCACATGAAAAGAATAATAATAATAATAGAAAAATCGATTGAGCGTCGATAGCCTGAACGACCTAAACCACATTAGTAAATTTGCACGTGCAACGCACGTCTCAATCGTTGGAAATTAAGATTCACATAAGTATAAAATAAAATGAAGAGAGTTTCAGAAATTAAATGTATACACAATGTCGTGAGTTCACTCAGGTTGTTTCTTAGAAGAGAGAGACATCTTCTGATCATGTTGTTGCATAGAGACAATAATATATTCTTTAATTTATCCATTGTTTAATAAGTTGTAAAAGAATACAAAATCTTGTGATGGTTGGAAAGTAGCCTTGCACCGTGTTTACTATGGAGATGCAATCCCACAATTGGTCTTAATATCATGGTGTGAGCAATTCATAGCTAATATGAGAAATTATATCTTAATATCATGGTGTAAAAAATTGATAACTAAAATATGGGGAAAAGATCAATGGATATGAGATTGCTAACCAAATGTTTGTGAAATTTGGAAATGGCATGAAATTTCTAGCACTTGATTACATGCTGCAAATAGTCAGAACTCACACTTGATGACTACTAAAATGAAAAAAGATATATCTCACATAAAAATATAAATGGCATTGGACAAATGTTCTGAAGTAAAATGTTAACACTAACAGATTTGAAGGAGTTTTTTTTACAATCAAAGGAGCTGACCTATATTGCTTAGGATTACTAAGATTCGAATAAAGGCAAGTTGATCCGGAGCGGCATTACGCCACAGCCTCGGGTCAGTGACTTGTAGGGGCAGTTTTGCACACAGGCATGCATAGAAATTAGCGCCTCTGCAAATAAAAGACAGTAATGAACAAAATCCTGGCCCAACTACTCAATTTCACACAGGAGGCCCATAATCTCTGATCTGTTTTCTTTTCTTGAGTTTCACATCTCCACCAGTGTCTGCTAATCAGATTCGAAGGCAGGATCAGGCCATTCTTCCTCCTTCGCAAGTTGTACCCCATCCCGGAGAGCAAGTATTTCAGCAACAAGAGAGTTTAGAATACTCATACCTCTCCGAGCAACTGCTAGCATGAACTTACCTCCAGTATATCTTGCAATTACCCATATGGTCGCACGAGCATTAGCACCTGAGGACGCCACATCAACATTAACTTCGATAATCTGGATGTCCACCTCTCATTTCAGCTTTCTTGTATAGGGATAATCTTCAAATTGAGAGAGCAGGTTTCCTGAACCACATCAGGAACCCATTTTGTCAGATTTTAAGGGGCTTCACATAGTTTTTGCCTACCGCTAGGAATTGATTTGTTTGTACTGCTGCAGGTGAGAGGCTGAGAATAAGAATGGATGTTTGAAAAAGATACAGGTTTTGTGCGTTCCAGCAACAATGTCAGTTCTTGAAGAAAAATTAAATAAGTTAGGGGTTACATTCGTTTGTTTTCATTCTCTCTGTCCTCCCTTCTCCTTTCCAAAAGAAAGTGGATCTCGTGATCTCTGAAAATTTGAAAAGTAGGTATCAGTTTCATTTTAGATGCAATTTTGTACAGTGGTCCAAAACAAGCAATATGCAGTAACAAGCACAAAGGAATATGAAGCAATCGATTTACATCGAGTTACAATAATAAGCTACACACGTAAGCACTAAAGCAGAGTTTGCTCAACTTAGCAAGGCAACGTGCAGGGAGGGGTGGTGTTGTGTAATATTAAAACCATTTATCTTGTGAACGTCACCTAGGAAGTTTTCTTCCGTACGGCACACTGGTCAAGACATACAACAGCCCCGTAATGAACATCGGTTATGTATATGCTTAGTTAAGTCCAGTTTTGGCAATGAGCCTATCTACTAAAAAAATTTAACTGTAATAACATAAGCTCTGCAAATGTGACTAAATCGGTAGAGTATTCATTTTTATAGTGGACAAGAAATGAAATGAAATCGGTTGTTGTGCGTGTTGTTGTATGGGTGTTACGGAGGACGACGACGGTGTTAACGGGGTTGGCGGCAACACTATGTAAGAAAATAAAAGGTATATTAGAATTTTTCTGGTAGTCGTAGAGCATCATCGACACTGTACTGCTAACAAATTAAACTATTAGAAGTTCTAAACCGACCCAAAGAATCAGAGAATGAGTAAATGGGGAGGGCTACATACATATGTCAAGTTGAAAATCTGAAACCAAATAGAAAACTGTAGCACAACCAACTAAAAGAAAGCTCTGGAGTCAGGCTCAAGCTCATCAATCCATGCGGCATGTTACAATATGAACACAAAGAGCAGTACCATATATCAGCTCCATGAGCATTTGTTGTAAAAAATGGATAAGCAGCCTACTTCGAAAGCTAGCAAGACCAGCATTATAAGAACCAAATTAATGCGTACTCGTCTTTCCTCTTGCAATATGAGCCATGGGAGGCGGGGTGGCGGGGAGGGACGCAGGTGATAGACGGCAGTTGGGCGGCGCAGCCCGGTGAAGTGGCGGCGTTCGGCTGCTGTAGTAACTTATTCTGAATTATCTGAAACCCAAAAGCCAATCAAAAACAAATTCCTTCCAATCTTGAAACCCCGACCAGTCTGAAAAGTGATAATCAAAAGAAAATAACACATGAGTATTGGTACAGAGGGAGTTTCCTTTACAACAACACATGGAAAATATTAATGAATGTGAATGATTGGCAAACATGGCAATGAATCACCTCATGGTCGAAGGTGAGTATATTATCCATGATGGTTTAATGTAGCAATTCCTTAATTTGCATGTAGTGCTAGCTTCTTTGATGACAATATCGAGTTTTGAATAATAAAAATGAAACTTAAAGAGAATTATGTGAAGCAATACACTGCTATATGATCTTGGTGGAAACTAAATATATCTACGATCTTCCATCTTGCATGCACATAGCGGTGGCATTGTTTCCCAGGAGTTGTGCGGTGAACGTTCTGAGTAGGAACCTTGGGCTTCAGGCATTCGATTCTTGAGCTGAAATCATTGTCTTCAGTAAATAATCTGCAAATAAACAAACATAAACTAAGCTGAGATCAAGAAAGATTGAATTCGTATGATAAAATCAGACCACATAAAAGCAAATACAAGAATGATCAATTGCATCATCTAAAAATAGTTGCTTGCCAAAGGGTGAATAAATCAAATTGATTTCTATATCACTAAAATTAGATCCCAATCCATACACTAACAGTGTGAGCCGCAGCTTTCGACACCAACAGTGTGAGCCGCAGCTCTCTTTTTGTAGGTGAGCCATCCGCTGCTTATGCAAGTGTTGTGCGCTCTGTTTGCTTGTTAGTCGGAGCTAACATTGAACAGTATAATCAACATGTCTAGATCAGAGTCCTCTCCCTCTCATTCCATGTTATACATACTTTTATCCTAAAGTTTGCATCCACTTTGCTATGTTTATTCAGATCAAGTTGGTGGTGTAGAAAAACCAGGATCATAAGTATACATCCAAATTCAGATGACAACAGAGCCTAAAAGGAGGGAATTAGCTAGGCAAGGGAAAAAGCTCCGAAAGGCAATCTTCATTAATTCTAAAATGGCAGACCATGATGGATGTCGGCGGGCTGCCTGAACGAACCTGAACATCGTTCATTGCAAAAACATGCCAGCGATCCAAACAAAGAACACGCAATAAGCACAGGGACAACACCCAAGCAGAGCACACGCGGAGAGGAGAAGGGATCCATACCACGAAAAAACAAAGCGAGGCAGCTGGTTGGGGAGGCAGAGGTCGAGCCAGAGGTCCGCCGACGCGTCGATCCAGAGGTTCGTCAGTCCGCCGGAGCGTCGGGAAACAGGTGGGGGCGGCACAGGTCAAGGCGGAGGTCATTCGGCGCGTCAAGGCGGAGGTTCGCTGTCGCGTAGAGACGGCGGTCAGCTAGTTCACCGGCGCATCGGGATAGAGGTGGTCGGGCAGAGGTTAAACAATTACAGTATAATAATGCACAGCTATGCACCTACTTGCGCATCAACTGTAACTCAGAGCTCATCAATTGCATGACTTGCATCCGGACTGGGTACATTTACAGAGAGGGAGCGCCGGAGCGGGGAACATGAGAATGATGAATGGGAGCACCTCGCTGCAGGAGGGAGCGACGGGAAAACCGCATAGGCAATGGAACCCTATCCCGTCAGTGCCTTTGGGAGGAGGCTGTAACACCCCGGATGTAACTTTCCCAATTTGTACTCCAACTCTTGCCGTTTTCGGCGTGAAGTTATTTTATTTCCTCGGGTTCGGGTTTTGTCTCCGTGTGTTGTTGTCGTTGTCATGCATCTCATATCATGTCATCATGTGCATTGCATTTGCATACGTGTTCATCTCATGCATTCGAGCATTTTCCCCGTTCTCTGTTTTGCATTCCGGCGCTTCGTTCTCCTCCGGTGGTCTTTTCTAGCTTTCTTTCGTGTGTGGGGATTAAACATTTCCGGATTGGACCGATACTTGCCAAGCGGCCTTGGTTTACTACCGGTAGACCGCCTGTCAAGTTTCGTATCATTTGGACTTCTTTTGATACTCCAACGGTTAACCGAGGGACCAAAAAGGCCCCGTGTGTGTTGCAGCCCAACACCCCTCCAATTTGGCCCAAAAACTCACCTAACTCTGCTCCATCATCTAGAGCGTTCGATCACGATCGCGTGGCCGAAAACCGCACCTCATTTGGACTCTCCTAGCTCCCTCTATGGCTATTTAAAGACCCCCTCCGTTTTCGGATCTTCTTCCTCCCCGAAACCCTAAAAACTGCACCTCCTGCCGACGGACACGTCCGATTCGGGCCGGACGTGTCCGCCACCGCCGCCGCCGCCACGTGTCGCCGCCCCGTTGGCTGCGCCCACCGTCCCCGCCGCCAGGCCCGGGAGCCCATCTCCGGCCCTCCCCGCCGCCGTTCCGGGCCGAGACGCCTCACCGCCCGCGCCGCCATCTCCTCCATCAACGGCCGCCGGCGCCGCCCCGATCCACCGCCGCCTCGCTCGGCCGGGCTCAGCTGCCCGTCGCCGGCCGGCCCCGCCGCACTAGGCCGCCGCGGCCACCTCGACGTCCACCCGCGGCCGCCTCCGCCTCCTGCCGCACCGGATCCGGCGTCCCCCCTCGCCGGATCGGAGTTCCCTCGTCGCCGGCCACCTCGAACGCCGGCCGTTCTTCCTCGGCTCGCCGCCGCCGCTACAGTGACCGTGAGGATCCAGATCTGGATCGGGGTGAACAGTAACCCTAGGTCGTTTTTTTCTTCTAAGTCCCGAAATTGCAGATCCAAGTGCTCCTGTTCGTAGCTCCGTAACTTTGCATCCATAGCTCCGATTCATGCATATAGCATATCAAAATGTTCATCTCAGAGAGTACATCATTTCATTACATTGCATCATTTTCATTGGAGTTCATCTTGATGCCCGAAATGCTGTTAGAAGAGGGCTACTTGAGATAATTGTCAGATCTGCTATTCCATTTAGGTTTTTGTCATTTTTGCCATGATTAATGTGTGCATGATATGCCCTTGAGTTCTACATATGTTTTGTTAAGGGTTTTGTCATCTTTTCAGAGGTGCAACCCATGTATTTTTGTGATGTGTGTGGTGACTTGTGCAAGCTTGCAAAGTGGTGCACTTAGTAATTATGTTTTCAGGGACTTAGCAATTCCACTAAGTCCTTGATCTGTTTATCTCATGTTGCCATATGTTCATGTTGTTTCCTAGTGATCCGTGCCTCTTTTGAGGATGATCAGTAAGGATGTTTTGTTAATCTTGTAGTGCTCTATCCATCCATGCCTTTGTTTGCAATTATGGAGCACCCTAGCTTGAGACAATCGAGCTCTACTTTTGCTACTTTGTGAATCTGGGCAGTTTGTCAACTTGTTTGCGATTTTGCCGATGATGTTGTAGTTGTTCCGTGCATGCTATGCTATTGTTCTTTCCATGTCTAGCTTGCATTTTGTGCCTTCTTGATAGATGTATGCTTGTCTTTCCATGACTTGCACCGTAGTGAGTGCATCGAGCTCGTAAACATGCATACTTGAGTTATATTTCAGCATGTGTCAGTTTTTCACTAAGTCTAAATACTGATTATGTTTTTGCTAGGTTCACATGCTTGCAATTGTATTTTCTGATCCCTTTTGGCTCAAGGTCACTAAGGGACTTTTGTTAAGATCTTTGAGTAGCTCCATGCCATGCTTTACTTTGCCATGATCAAGTCCTGTAGCATGTAGTTTTGTTGCTCCGAAAAGGGCTACCTGATCTGAAATTCCAGACAATTGTTAATTTCACTAAGTCTGAGATCTGTTTGTCATATGCATTTTTTCCATGCTTGTTTGAATCTGTTAATGGATGATTTGGCCGTAGCTCAGTGCTAGACTTTTGTTAAGCATCTTGTATGCATCCCTGCCATGTATTTTGTTGTCATGTTTGGGTGCTGTAGCATGTTCATCTCATTGCATTTAGATGGCTACTTGCTGTAAATCGCAGACCGGAGTCATTTTTGTTTCGCTTGCCATTTCCAAACCGTAACTCCGATTCCGGCGTTCTTTATATCGTTTTCAAGCGATTTCATCTCATCTTTCCAGTGGCACACTTGGATTCCCAAGTTTAGGCCAGGTTCATGCATTTCTTTTCATATCTTGCATTTTGCATCCCGCATCGCATCCCGCATAGCATATCATCATTGCATCATATTGCTTGATCCTTGCACGTGGTTGATTGTATCCTTGTTGCTTGTTTTTCTTGTTTGGGTAGAGCCGGGAGACGAGTTCGCTAACGAGGAGCCCGTTGAGTTTGCTTTCGAGGATCCAGTCAACTCTGACAACTGTGCAGGCAAGATGATCATACCCTCGAAATCACTACTATCTTTGCTATGCTAGTTTGCTCGCTCTTTTGCTATGCCATTGCTACGATGCCTACCATTTGCTTTCAAGCCTCCCAAATTGCCATGTCAAACCTCTAACCCACCATGTCCTAGCAAACCGTTGATTGGCTATGTTACCGCTTTGCTCAGCCCCTCTTATAGCGTTGCTAGTTGCAGGTGAAGATTGGAGGCCGTTCCTTGTTGGAACATTTATTTACTTGTTGGGATATCATTATATTATCTTGTTATCTTAATGCATATATATACTTGGTAAAGGGTGGAAGGCTCGGCCTCTCGCCTAGTGTTTTTTTTCCACTCTTGCCGCCCTAGTTTCCGTCATATCGGTGTTATGTTCCCGGATTTTGCGTTCCTTACGCGGTTGGGTTATAATGGGAACCCCTTGATAGTTCGCCTTGATTAAAGCTTTTCCAGAAATGCCCAACCTTGGTTTTACCATTTGCCACCTAGCCTTTTCTTTCCCTTGGGTTCTGCAGACTCAAGGGTCATCTTTATTTTAACCCCCCCCCCCCGGGCCAGTGCTCCCTCTGAGTGTTGGTCCGAACCGGGCAGCCTGCGGGGCCACCTCGGGGAAACTCGAGGGATGGTTTTACTCGTAGCTTGACCTATCTGAGTGTGCCCTGAGAAAGAGATATGTGCAGCTCCTATCGGGATTTGTCGGCACATTCGGGCGGTGTTGCTGGTCTTGTTTTAACCTGTCGAAGTGTCTTGAATTACCGAGATACCGAGTCTGATCGGAACGTCTTGGGAGGAGGCCTATTCCTTCGTTGACCGTGAGAGCTTGTCATGGGCTAAGTTGGGACTCCCCTGCAGGGATTTGAACTTTCGAAAGCCGTGCCCGCGGTTATGGGCAGATGGGAATTTGTTAATGTCCGGTTGTAGATAACTTGAACCTTAACTTAATTAAAATGAATCAACCGAGTGTGTTACCGTGATGGCCTCTTCTCGGCGGAGTCCGGGAAGTGGACACGGTGTTGGAGTAATGTTTGCGCAGGTTGTTCTCTAGTTTCTCGCTCGCGCTTTGCCTCCTCTTCTCACTCTCTTTTGCGTATAAGCTAGCCGCCATACTTGCTAGTCGCTTGCTGCAGCTCCACTCATATTTTACCTTGCCTTACCTATAAGCTTAAATAGTCTTGATTGTGAGGGTGCGAGATTGCTGAGTCCCTGTGGCTCACAGATTACTATTACACCAGATGCAGGGCCTGATGATTCCGCTCCAGGAGACGAGTTTGAGCTCAAGTGGGAGTTCGACGAAGACTCTCAACGTTACTATATTTCTTTTCCCGATGATCAGTAGTGGTGCCCAGTTGGGGGTGATTGGGACCGTGTCGCTTGTTGGGTTATCTTTTATTTTGGCGCCGTAGTCGGGCCTTCAGTGTTTCGATGATGTAATGTTATTTATGTACTTGATTGACGTGGCGAGTGTAAGCCAACTATGTTATCACCCCTTTCATTATTATATTACATGGGATGTTGTGAAGATTGCCTAACTTGCGACATATGCCTTCAATGCGATTATGTCTCTAAGTCGTGCCTCGACACGTGGGAGCTATAGTCGCATCGAGGGTGTTACAGAGGCCATCGGCGGAGTGGAGGATCAGCCGGCGGCGGGCGGCGAACGACGGACGGCGGCAGAGTGGAGCAGCGGGCGGAGGATCGGCGGCGATGGAGGCCCAGTTGTGCGGCGGCGACGGCGGAGGACGAGTGGAGCGGGCCATGGTAGGCGAGTGGAGCGGGGGCGGAATGGAGGAGCGGGCCGCGGTCGTGGCATTATTTCGTTTACAGGAGGAGCGGGCGGAGGTTGTGGTGCGACGTGTGGAGCAGTTTTTTGTACGAAGGGGCAGCGGGGGCTTAATTCCGTGGCTTGTAGGGTTAAACATTAAAGGATTAAGAGCCATTAGATCTAGTAAATGGATGGATCTGATTGTTTGGATCTGCCCATCTCTTTCTTTTATAGTGGTAGTAGATAATGGCATGGTGGGTAATTAAAGCATAAGACGTGTCCGGTGTTTTGAAGCGATGTAGACCTTCAAATTGCAGGTTTGGATGGATAGGATGATTTGGTTCTCCGCCCTCTCTTCCTTTTATAGGGGTAGTAGATTCACATCTTCACCAGTGTCAGCTAATCAGATTCGAAGGCAGGATCAGGCCATTCTTCCTTCTTCGCAAGTTGTACCCCATCCCGGAGAGCAAGTATTTCAGCAACAAGAGAGTTTAGAATACTCATACCTCTCCGAGCAACTGCTAGCATGAACTTACCTCCAGTATATCTTGCAATTACCCATATGGTCGCACAAGCATTAGCACCTGAGGACGCCACATCAACATTAACTTCGATAATCTGGATGTCCACCTCTCATTTCAGTTTTCTTGTATAGGGATAATCTTCAAATTGAGAGAGCAGGTTTCCTGAACCACATCAGGAACCCATTTTGTCAGATTTTAAGGGGCTTCACATAGTTTTTGCCTACCGCTAGGAATTGATTTGTTTGTACTGCTGCAGGTGAGAGGCTGAGAATAAGAATGGATGTTTGGAAAAGATACAGGTTTTGTGCGTTCCAGCAACAATGTCAGTTCTTGAAGAAAAATTAAATAAGTTAGGGGTTACATTCATTTGTTTTCATTCTCTCTGTCCTCCCTTCTCCTTTCCAAAAGAAAGTGGATCTCTTGATCTCTGAAAATTTGAAAAGTAGGTATCAGTTTCATTTTAGATGCAATTTTGTACAGTGGTCCAAAACAAGCAATATGCAGTAACAAGCACAAAGGAATATGAAGCAATCGATTTACATCGAGTTACAATAATAAGCTACACACGTAAGCACTAAAGCAGAGTTTGCTCAACTTAGCAAGGCAACGTGCAGGGAGGGGCGTGTTGTGTAATATTAAAACCATTTATCTTGTGAACGTCACCTAGGAAGTTTTCTTCCGTACGGCACACTGGTCAAGACATACAACAGCCCCGTAATGAACATCGGTTATGTATATGCTTAGTTAAGTCCAGTTTTGGCAATGAGCCTATCTACTAAAAAAATTTAACTGTAATAACATAAGCTCTGCAAATGTGACTAAATCGGTAGAGTATTCATTTTTATAGTGGACAAGAAATGAAATGAAATCGGTTGTTGTGCGTGTTGTTGTATGGGTGTTACGGAGGACGACGACGGTGTTAACGAGGTTGGCGGCAACACTATGTAAGAAAATAAAAGGTATATTAGAATTTTTCTGATAGTCGTAGAGCATCATCGACACTGTACTGCTAACAAATTAAACTATTAGAAGTTCTAAACCGACCCAAAGAATCAGAGAATGAGTAAATGGGGAGGGCTACATACATATGTCAAGTTGAAAATCTGAAACCAAATAGAAAACTGTAGCACAACCAACTAAAAGAAAGCTCTGGAGTCAGGCTCAAGCTCATCAATCCATGCGGCATGTTACAATATGAACACAAAGAGCAGTACCATATATCAGCTCCATGAGCATTTGTTGTAAAAAATGCATAAGCAGCCTACTTCGAAAGCTAGCAAGACCAGCATTATAAGAACCAAATTAATGCGTACTCGTCTTGCCTCTTGCAATATGAGCCATGGGAGGCGGGGTGGCGGGGAGGGACGCAGGTGATAGACGGCAGTTGGGCGGCGCAGCCCGGTGAAGTGGCGGCATTCAGCTGCTGTAGTAACTTATTCTGAATTATCTGAAACCCAAAGGCCAATCAAAAACAAATTCCTTCCAATCTAGAAACCCCGACCAGTCTGAAAAGTGATAATTAAAAGAAAATAACACATGAGTATTGGTACAGAGGGAGTTTCCTTTACAACAACACATGGAAAATATTAATGAATGTGAATGATTGGCAAACATGGCAGTGAATCACCTCATGGTCGAAGGTGAGTGTATTATCCACGATGGTTTAATGTAGCAATTCCTTAATTTGCATGTAGTGCTAGCTTCTTTGATGACAATATCGAGTTTTGAATAATAAAAATGAAACTTAAAGAGAATTATGTGAAGCAATACACTGCTATATGATCTTGGTGGAAACTAAATATATCTACGATCTTCCATCTTGCATGCACATAGCGGTGGCATTGTTTCCCAGGAGTTGTGCGGTGAACGTTCTGAGTAGGAACCTTTGGCTTCAGGCATTCGATTCTTGAGCTGAAACCATTGTCTTCAGTAAATAATTTGCAAATAAACAAACATAAACTAAGCTGAGATCAAGAAAGATTGAATTCGTATGATAAAATCAGACCACATAAAAGCAAATACAAGAATGATCAATTGCATCATCTAAAAATAGCTGCTTGCGAAAGGGTGAATAAATCAAATTGATTTCTATATCACTAAAATTAGATCCCAATCCAGACACTAACAGTGTGAGCCGCAGCTTTCGACACCAACAATGTTAGCCACAGCTCTCTTTTTGTAGCTGAGCCATCCGCTGCTTATGCAAGTGTTGTGCGCTCTGTTTGCTTGTTAGTCGGAGCTAACATTGAACAGTATAATCAACATGTCTAGCTCAGAGTCCTCTTCCTCTCATTCCATGTTATACATACTTTTATCCTGAAGTTTGCATCCACTTCGCTATGTTTATTCAGATCAAGTTGGTGGTGTAGAAAAACCAGGATCATAAGTATACGTCCAAATTCAGATGACAGCAGATCCTAAAAGGAGGGAATTAGCTAGGCAAGGGAAAAAGCCCCGAAAGGCAATCTTCATTAATTCTAAAATGGCAGACCATGATGGATGTCGGCGGGCTGCCTGAACGAACCTGAACATCGTTCATTGCAAAAACATGCCAGCGATCCAAACAAAGAACACGCAATAAGCACAGGGACAACACCCAAGCAGAGCACACGCGGAGAGGAGAAGGGATCCATACCACGAAAAAACAAAGCGAGGCAGCTGGTTGGGGGGGCAGAGGTCGAGCCAGAGGTCCGCCGACGCGTCGATCCAGAGGTTCGTCAGTCCGCCGGAGCGTCGGGAAACAGGTGGGGGCGGCACAGGTCAAGGCGGAGGTTCGCTGTCGCGTAGAGACGGCGGTCAGCCAGTTCGCCGGCGCATCGGGATAGAGGTGGTCGGGCAGAGGTTAAACAATTACAGTATAATAATGCACAGCTATGCACCTACTTGCGCATCAACTGTAACTC
This sequence comes from Triticum urartu, assembly GCF_003073215.2. Taxonomy (NCBI): domain Eukaryota; kingdom Viridiplantae; phylum Streptophyta; class Magnoliopsida; order Poales; family Poaceae; genus Triticum; species Triticum urartu. Next base: position 352,525,723 of record NC_053025.1, read on the forward strand.
AGAGCTCATCAATTGCATGACTTGCATCCGGACTGGGTACATTTACAGAGAGGGAGCGCCGGAGCGGGGAACATGAGAATGATGAAGGGGAGCACCTCGCTGCAGGAGGGAGCGACGGGAAAACCGCATAGGCAAGGGAACCCTATCTCGTCAGTGCCTTTGGGAGGAGGCCATCGGCGGAGTGGAGGATCAGCCGGCGGCGGGCGGCGGACGACGGACGGCGGCAGAGTGGAGCAGCGAGCGGAGGATCGGCGGCAATGGAGGCCCAGTTGTGCGGCGGCGACGGCGAAGGCCGAGTGGAGCGGGCGATGGTGGGCGAGTGGAGCGGGGGCGGAATGGAGGAGCGGGCCGCGGTCGTGGCATTGTTTCATTTACAGGAGGAGCGGGCGGAGGTTGTGGTGCGGCGTGCGGAGCAGTTTTTTGTACGAAGGGGCAGCAGGGGCTTAATTCCGTGGCTTGTAGGGTTAAACATTAAAAGATTAAGAGCCATTAGATCTTGTAAATGGATGAATCTGATTGTTTGGATCTGCCCATTTTTTTCTTTTATAATGGTAGTAGATAATGGCATGATGGGTAACTAAAACATAAAACGTGTTTGGTGTTTTGAAGCAATGTAGACCATCAGATTGCAGGTTTGGATGGATAGGATGATTTGGTTCTCCGCCCTCTCTTCCTTTTATAGGGGTAGTAGATAGTAGATGAAGCAAATATCAAATACAATTGGTTATCTCAAGATGCTTCACAAGCGTCTAAGGAAAAAAATGTCTCACAAGAGGGCCGAAATGAAAATGGCCAAAAGTCAGCAATCCAGCATTTCAGTGATTGTATCTAACCAGATTGCTATGAAAAAGGCGTAACAAGTGACAGCGCCACGGTACATTGGAACTGCACTGCATGCTCTCCTGGAGAGTTATATACAGCATAACAGGATGCCAAATTGCTAATTCTTGCAACACCATTCAGGCCAGGTTCCCAGCGGTTGAAGTCTATGAAGGCTGTGGAGTTTCGTCAAGGCGGAACATGTTTATCTCTTGCTGCTTGAAGTATCTCCGGTCTTCCTCGTCCACAAGGACCAGGTTGAGGTAGTACTTGACACTGAACTTGTTGTTTATGTTGCGGTAAGTCGGGGTTAGCTCGTATGGAGTCAAGAATAGCCTTACAGGAATAGACTCTCCTGTAAAAATGGTTGTTCAGTGAACTCAGCACACAGTGTGGACAACGTATTACCTCCGTCCCAAAAAGCTTGTCTTAGATTTATCTAGATAAGGATGTATCAAACACCAAACATGTCTAGATACATCCGTATCTTGACAAATCTAAGACAAGCTTTTTTGGACAGAGGGAGTATTTGACAATTATGAGTTCATGATACCTCAATGGCCATTACTTGAGGTATATATGTACGTTCAACGATTTGGAGCTAACCTAGAAAGTAACGCTAGAAAGGTACAGTAGAATAAATGTGTAATATACCTCTGACTGGGGCACCATCCATCAGCTCAAATTTAGCAAGTGTCTCAGTCTCAACATATGTGTTAGGACCTGATCCTGTTGATTCCCGGCGGCGAATCTCAAGCTCCATGTTTTTTATCTTTATTCTGACTAGAAGAAAATAGATCTTTCCTACAATGACATCCTTGAGATGGTACCTGAATAAGGCAATGATCCACCAGAAGATGGTCAATACTCCGACTGTGCTAAATTGGGTGACAAAAAGAACATACTGCCAGACTGGAACTGTACTGATCTTACTTGCTTTTGCTGTACTCAAACTCAATATGCAGGCAATCTTCAATTCCAACTTCCATCTGAAAGCAGTGATCAGTTTTAGTAATCACAGTACAAGGTCGAGCACATTAACTCTAGGCTCCAGCACTCTGAACACCACAATTTACACTGGAAGCCAAGGATATCGAGAAGTGGCTAGTTCATTGCCATCTGAAAGAATATAGGAGGAAACGACGCATGCAAACTACAATTAGATGTTGCATTTGACGAAAGTAGATTCGACAAAGTACTCCAGCAATCAGCTTGTTAGAGTATCACCATGAAAATTTGAAAACACAAGTAAGCTTTTACTCCCTCCGTTCCGAATTACTTGTCGCAGGTATGGATGTATCTAGATGTATTTTAGTTCTAGATACATCCATTTCTGCGACGAGTAATTTGGAACGGAGGTAGTAGATAAAAAAATATCAACAGGAGGAACATGAACATCTGAGTCCGAGTGGACAGTCCTCACTGTTGCACGCTAGTAGAACCATTAATTACCCCTTATTTCGTACGAACTGCTGCCTGCTAACACTTTGTTTTCAAGAAGATCAAAGTCATTGCTAACTTGCCCAGTGATCACTGTGACTTCAAGAATGATGTTGAACTGGTGCTACCATCATTTCCAGTATTTGACCAGGTAAGATCGTATGTTACATCCCTTCCATTTTTTACGCTATTATTATTATTACAAGTTTTATTTCACAACTTGACTAAACGGCACACCGAGATAATTAACAAGGAACACATGATAATGTTAACGGGTAGAGTAAATGGCACTGGCGGTCTAAAAACTTGTGTTACGGGAGCACTTTAGTCACGGTACTTGCAAACTGGAAAAACCCATCATAGAACTTGTGTTGCCGGTGAAGTTTGGTCACACGGGGCATCTGAACCGGCCAGCTGTCCGGTTTTCTCTCTTTCGCGGTCATGCGCGGCGCACGTGATGTCGGTCGAGCACAAAATTGTCATGCGGCGCTCACGTGAGTCCGTGGCTGGCCTCATATTTTTTACACAAAGGCCCTTGGTTTCATACGTAATTTTGTATTTGACCTCTTAAGTGCCATAGCTCACGTTTTTGCACCTGTTTTTTTCCACAAAGGCCCCTGCTGCTGTATCTTGATGGCCCGCAGAAGATACCCAGCCGGAGAGTTCTTAGAATTTTGACCCGGACAGGTATGCATGGCCTGCCCTATTTTTCTTGCACGTCCTTTTCTTGTTTTACTTGCCATGTCATTCATATTAATTGCTCGGCCCTGCTACTTTTCATGTATCGGATTTTTAAATATGCGATGAACAATTTTAGACACAGTGTGGACATTTTTCTAAATAAGTGATGAACATTTTTCGAATATGTGGTGAATAACAACAACAACAAAGCCTTTAGTCCCAAACAAGTTGGGGTAGGCTATATGTGGTGAATATATTTTTAAATATGTGATGAACATATTTCAAATACACGATGACCATTTTTCAAATATGTGATGAACATTTTTTTATATACCTGATTAATATTTTTCCAATACATGATAAACATTTTTTGAGTATGCGAAGAACATTTTAGAAATAGATGATGAACTTCTTCGCATATGTAATGAATATTTTCTCCAATGCACGGTGATTTTATAAAATACATATGATCATTCTTTTGATTATTTAAATACATGGTGAACATTTTCTAAATACATGATGGACATTTTTCATATATACGATGAACATTTTCTCTGAAGATATGACGGGCATGTTTTTGATACATGGTGATTTTGACACGATGAACTCTTTCTCAAATAGACTATCAAGGTTGTTTTCAATATGCGCTGAACAATTTTTACAATACATTCAAAATATTTGCACTCTTTTAATATATTTTTAAAATGAATGAAATATTAAAACTATAAATATTTTTAGAGAATATGTATGACTAGACGGAAAAACAAAACAAAATTCGTAAGAGAGAAAAAATCACGCGTGCATGTGCTCTATGCATGCAGCGCCTATGTGCTGGCCTATGAGTCACGGCACTTAAGAGGTCAATGCAAAATTATTCGCAAAAAAATACAAAATTACCTACAAAACCAGGGGCCTTTGTGCAAAAAAAAGATGCCGGCCAGGGACTCACGTGAGCTTAGCGTGACACTTTTCGCGCCCAACCGACGTCACATGCACCGCGCGTGATCGCAAAAGAGGGAAAACCGGGCGGCTGACCGGTTCAGATGGCCTCTGTGACCAAACTGCACCCGCAACGCAAGTTCTATGACGGGTTTTTCCGGTTTGGAAGTACCATGACTGAAGTGCAGCCGCGGTCAAGTTCTCAGACCGCCAGTGTCATTTACTCTAACGGGTAAGTAGGGCATGACCAAGCCATAAGCCCATAATTGACCTATTCCAAGCATATCACTTAGTCCAACAAACAACCGAAACACTTTAAATTATAAACTTCAGAATAAGTTAACACATCCAGTTACTAGGACTAACCTTGATGCTGTTATTGATTGAAGGAAGAGGAGAATAGTTCCTTACCTGAAAACAAAAACATTAAAGAACATCGAACACTAGGTAATCCACGTAAAACATCAAATACTAAAACCTGAGATGCATTTCCATGTAACCACTAAAGAACAACTCAAAATAGCGTGGAACACATGAAAGTATATATATCAGGGGACATTCTTATACTCAACTTTCCATAAGATAACCAGAATTAGTCTATTGGCGGTCCAAGTTGGACCAAACAAAGTTACGGTGACAGACACATGGAAGATCCATGAGATGAAGTTTAGACTTACACAGAAATCCCGAGATTCCACAATATTACCAACATAGTTTCTACCAATAGTCACTTTCAGGATGTACCTGCAAGCATAACAAGTACACACCATGTTATGGTCCTGCTAGAAGGAGGGCGCAAGAGGGCCGGCCGGGGGCCTTTTTGCCCACGGCCGGGGGCCTTTTTGCCCACGGCCGGGCAAGAGGGAAGGGATTTCCTTCTTAATTCTTGCTTGATTAGATTGATACATCTCCTCTCTTAATATAGAGAGGTTTACTTGACTCCCAAGCAAGGCTTACTTGACCCCTAAGCAAGCGACCCTAATCTCTAATTAACCCTAAGACTAACGGGCTATACCGCCAGCCCAGGCCATTAGGCCCATTACGTACTCTAACACTACACCCCATTTGGACATGCAGCTTGTCCTCGAGCTGCAGCCTAACCAACTTATAACCATGCCTTGACGCAACACAAACCTAACACCTAAAAACAAGCCGTTTACATCTCGGCTTGTTTTATTACTCTCAACCTGAAATGGACTGGGACGATTTATTTTGGACCCCTTAACAAAAAGTGGACACCATCCGCACGTCGGACAGCCACCTGGATCCCATGGACACCATCTGGACAAAAGGAGTGCATGTGTATGGCCACCTGGAAGTGGTCACAAGAGCGACCAGCAGAGGCGCCTTCGCGGCGGCCGGCGGCGAAATGCAGTGGTGCTACGCGGTGTACTCCTGTCGGTGACACCCTGCCTTCTCCCCGCCGGACGGCTGTTGGTCTGCACCGCACAGGGAAGAGGGGAGGGCTTGCGATGGAGAATGACGAGGAGGGGTGCCCCCCCCCCAACCGCCGATGTCGCAGACTTTGAGGTCGCTGCCCGCGGAAAAAACAACATGCCCGTCGCCCGTGGGGGAAACCGCATGCCCAAGATCACGACGCAGCGGACGAGATCGAGGTCCTTTGCGCAGCGAAGGGCAATTTGGAGGAGCAGCAGTTGCATACCACGCATCTCCCGCACACGCCGACGTGCTAGGAGGCCGCGCGCAGCAACCTGCAGCCTCACCGCCGCCGAGACGTGGCGGGTAGTGATCCAAACCGGAAGCGGTGACGGCGACAGCGGGAACTTGATCTGCTGGATGGGGACGCCCTAGGGAAGCGGTGATGGCGACGGCGGGAACTTGATCTGGTGGATCGGGACTCCCGCCGGCGCGGTTGATGCGGGGCCGGAGCTGACCTGCGGTGGCTGCTGCAGCGGAGCGCCGGGCGAGGCGGGGGCCGCCAGGAGCGGCGGCTGCCACTGTAGCCAGGGCGGGGCGGTGGTGGCGGTGGATGGCAGCTGCAGCGGCCCGGCGAGCGCGGCGGGGACGCCCTGGGGCAGCGGCAGCGGCTGCTGTGGCGGAGCGCAGGGCACGGTGGATGGCAGCTGCAGCGGCTGCTGCAGCGGCCCGCCGAGCGCGGCGGAGGCCGCATGGTGCAGCGGCTGCCACGGCAGCCACGGCGGCGCGGTGGCGGCGATGGGCGGCGCAGCCGGGTGCGGCCCGTAGGACCCGACCAAGAACAGGCGGATCTCCTGGACCGCCTGGGTTAGGTCCCGCAGCGCCCCGAACACCTCCTCCGGGGTGAGGACGGCGGGAGCGGGCGCGACGGAGGATCCCGGCAGCGAAAGAGACGGGTTGGGCGACGGTGAAGACATGATCGAACCGAAGCTAGCTGATACCAAATTTTTATGGTCCTGCTAGAAGGAGGGCGGCGCAAGAGGGTCGGCCGGGGGCCTTTTTGCCCACGGCCGGGCAAGAGGGAAGGGATTTCCTTCTTAATTCTTGCTTGATTAGATTGATACATCTCCTCTCTTAATATAGAGAGGTTTACTTGACTCCCAAGCAAGGCTTACTTGACCCCTAAGCAAGCGACCTTTATCTCTAATTAACCCTAAGACTAACGGGCTATACCGCCAGCCCAGGCCATTAGGCCCATTACGTACTGTAACACACCAAGTCTTCAGAGATGGTGTTAATTTAGTTTTTGATGCTGAACAGTATGCACACTATTCTTTGTTATGAGATGTGCAAAGCACAATGCAAGTATTTTACTCCCTCCATCCCATAATAATATAAGATGTTACTACAATCAATATGTGAGTGTTGTAATAAAATCTTATATTATGGGACGGAGGGAGTAGATTTCTTTCTTACCTCAGTCTGACATTTGTTCCATTGTATGACTCATATGGCATTTCAACAGTAGAGAACTCAAATGGATATGTCTTTCTTTCATATATTTCACCAGGAACATCTAACTCACGCACTGCATGTACAGAAAAAGGCACTTCAGGTGATGAAATGGACTTATAAAAAACAACAAGGTAGGTAACTTAGATCGATCGAGCAGCGGTAAGCTACACATCATCTGAGGGCCAAACAAATATACACTGTTCACTTAATTATACTTCTTTACTTTAATGAGCAGAGTACACATAACAAGCAAGATGAGAACAACAAATTTTGTTCATAAGGCACAGTATCAGAGAGATTTTGAAGATTATTTTTGGGATTAGTAAACAATGTGTTTCTAAAGGATAGCAAGATTCAAAGCGTGCTAGCAAAAGAAAAGGAACAGACAGCAATAATTGTGAACAGCACAGAGGATATCTTGGCAGGAAGGTTATTGTCCTACTGTAAAATAGTGTTGAAAATTACTTCAAGAGAGAACCTACCCAGTGAAGTGAAGTCATAGAAGTTGCCTCTGTCGAAATACAACTCTGTAATAAAAATGAACACAAACAATAATGTTAATACCTAGCAAGACCTGAAGTGTTGAAAAGTACTCCCTCCGTTTCGAATTACTTGTCACAGGTATGGATGTATCTAGATGTATTTTAGTTCTAGATACATCCATTTCTGCGACGAGTAATTTGGAACGGAGGGAGTAGTTTATGAGTGGACAGAGATAAACAAAAGTAAGATTGGTGCTCAGGAACAATATTTTTTGCAGTTTCCCAGCAATGAAATCCTACAATTTAGGTAATGAAATTTCAGAATAGCATTTACAAACAAATAGTGCAGTCAGCAATCCGGAAGAATAACTATGCTTAATTTCTAAGAACGTGATACAGCATCCTACAGATCAATTAGCACCAGCACCAGAGCACTTAACCTAATCACATCACGGAAGCATTTGAAGGAGCAGCATAGACTTTACCTATCTGTCCAAGCAGCTCAATCTTAACACCCATGTGCTCAATCCTTTTACCAGGAACAGGCGCTATTGATACCTGCAAACCATTTAATCACAAATCCATGCCAACAGTCGACCTCACACCCTAGAACAAACAAGCGGCAGGCAAGGAACACCACCGTCGGTACCTCTCCGGCTATGGTCTCCAGGCTCTGGAACGCCGGCACCATGGTTGTCTTTCCATTATCCTTCTTGACTGCAACCTGCGATTAAGAATCAAAAGGCTGAGAATGAGTCCAAGAACCCAACGACCTCTCCTGAACACGAAGAAGGTCACGAAGATGTCGCAGCCGAAGGGACCGCTGTACCTGCTTCCGGCTCCTCTCATCGGAAAAGGTCACGAAGATGTCGCAGGGCGGCTTGAAGGCGCCGATGATGTAATTCTGAGAAAAAAGACCGGAAATCAGAGTGGGATCTAGTGCGATCTCAGGTGGTAAAGACGCCCCAATTCGGAGGGGAACAAATAAGGAAAGTCCTAGCAAGGTGGTCAAGATCGGACGTGATCGCGTTGGTTACCATGGCTACGTCGGAACAAAAGAAAAGGTGGATGTGGAGGGCGACGCGGGGACGATAGCTGAGGAAGGTCGCCGACGCCGGAGGAGGGGATCACCGGTGTTGTTGGAGCTGGGCGTCAACTGCCGGGTCGGGGTTCAGGAGAGAGGAAGAGAGAGTTGGATGGGCTGCTCTGCTGGCTTCTACTGTGCTGGGTATGGAACGAGCGATGCGTACAAGACCGTCCACCGGGTGGACCTCACCAAATCGCAGCCGTCCATTGGATCAATCGGGACTGAAGACATCGACCCAAGGCAAGGCGGCCCAATGGAGACACGAGTGATGCGTTTGGTAGGCTACATAGAGCCCAGTCAGGCTCGGGCGGGATGAAAATGGAGACACGAGTGTGCAAACAGGCCTGACTCGTATCGGGGCGAAACTTAAAACATCCTAGAGCCTGGCTCGCTGGAATGCTCGAAAAAACTGGGTGTTCACAATGCATGATATTCTGGAATAAAATGAGTTTACAAGAATGGTGGTGACACTGTGGGCAATTTGGCGTGTTCGAAGAAAAAAGTTATTCATGAAGAGATATATGAAAGCTCTTTCTCCACCAATTATTTTATCAATTTCTATCTGAAGGAACTAAAGCTTGTAGCAAAATCATGCCAACCATTGGTCAGAACGACCAAACACAAGCAGTCAGCTTGGTTGCCTCCACTTTCAGTATATGCGAAGGTAGATGTAGATGCTGAAGTAGATGGGGAGTGCAGGAAAGGAGCCGTGGCGGTGGTTTGCAGAGATCAAGAGGGAAGATTTCTAGAAGCATCTTCGATTACCCATCGGTTCATTTTGAACCCGACCATACTCGAGGCATTAGCGGTCCGGGAAGGACAGGCAGTGGCTGCGGACCTTTATTTGAACAATATTCAGATTGCCTCGGATTGCAAGATTGTGGTGGACGGCATCAAACAGAAATCTGCAGCGGAGTATGGTGCCATTGTGCATGAAATTTTAGAACTATCTAAGTATTTTTCTGCGTGTAATTTCGTTCACGAGAATAGGAGCTCGAACTTCGAGGCTCACAATCTCGCTAAGCACACTTTCACTCTTGGATTTGGCCGCCATGTGTGGTTGGGCCAACCGAGAGATCTCCATTTTCTTCCTGTAAACGTTCTAAGATATGAATAAAGCTTAGTGAGGATTGTCTAAAAAAACTGTTTTCATTGAGCCAAGCTGAGTCGGGCACAAAAGCAAGACACAATGTAGGTCATGATGCAGGGGTGTTCGGTCGGAGATGGCGGAAGGGGAAAATCGGCGGAGACGGGATGACGCGAAATATACCAGTTGTGGGAGTGAGTCTGATAGTAAAAATAGGGGGTACGTAGGAGGAGGCAAGGTCCTAACTACGGTGAGGTTGTGCACCCAAGGTTTATGAGTTCAGGCCCTTCTCGAAGGAAGTAATAGCCCTACGTCTCGGTGCCCGGAGGCTTGGTCGACTGGATATGCATGAAAGTTACAGGGGGTGCGAACCCTTGTGCCAGAGAAGGGGGTGGCTTATATAGGATGCGCCGGATCCCTCCAGCCCTCGGTTACACAGAGTTCAATGTACATTAAGACAGGACGTTACTGGTAACGCCAGCTATAAAGGACTATAAATGACCTTTAAGACTACGGAGTGAATGTCTGACCATTGCCATCCTGGGTGGCTTTAGATCTTCTGTATTCCGATTGACTCTTCGTACGATCGAATGACTCTATCTTTGTCGAGTGAAATTGGGATATCCGAGTGGTATATCTTGTCAAGTGGATTGCACTCGAAGGTGATTTCAGTCGGTATCTTCGGTTGTACTTTGAATGTCTTTGACTCTAGGGTAGTGTCCTTGGGTAGGGCGTCTAGGTCAGGCCCATGACCCTACTGTAAGGGAATATTTATCCCTAAGGTGTTTTGGTGATTGATGACAATGCGTTTGCAGACTAATCGTGTGTCTTGAGTTTCCCAGACGTTTCTTCGCTAGGCACAAGACGGTTTGGAGTCCCTCGAAGACTATTGAGGACGACGTTTTTCTACGTTTCTTTTTGGTGGATTTGAGTCGTAGGAAAGTCGTACTATTAAGAGGGGGTCCGCGTCGGAAAGGTTCGGGTGGAATCATCACGTACACGTTTCTTTCTAGTCCCCTCCTTTCCCCTGCACCTTGGAGCATCCTCCGTTTTTATCTCTTTACCTTGTTCTGGCTGCTGTGTTGGCTTGCGGTAGTACTGCTCCCTAGTGAGCGGTAGTACCGTAGGCACCAGCGGTAGTACCGTGCTATGGCGCGGTAGTACCGTGGGTGCCCACGGTAGTACCGCTCCTCTGGAGCCGTAGTACCGTGACCCCCAGGCCAAGTATCGCTCCCTCGCGGTAGTAGGGGCGGATGTAATTTTTTTACATCCGCACTACCGCGGTACTACCGCATCCCTTGCGCGGTAGTACCGTGCGCGGCCTAGCTTAGCTGCCAGGCGGTAGTACCGCTCCTCTGCGGTAGTACTGTGTCGGATTTTTGCTACGTCCGTTTTTCCAGCGGAAGTTGGCACGGTTGTTCTGTTATCCACGCTCTTCCTAGGGTTGGGGTTCCCTGCCTTGCGGTAGTACCGCAAGGGGGAGCGGTAGTACCGCGTCTGCGGAAGTACCGTCCTCAGCCCATGTGCTTAAGGTCTGCCCTAGCTACTATTGTTGCTGCGGTAGTACCGCGGCTCCTCACGGTAGTACCGCGTGGCCTCGCGGTAGTACCGCTGTTCTGGAGCGGTAGTACCGCTGGTCGCGGGCTGGTAGGTGGATAACGGTTGGTTTTTCTTCCTTAGCTATATAAGGGGTGTCTTCTTCCTCGTGTTGACTACCTCTTCCAACCCTAAGCTCCATTGTTGCTCTAAGCTCCATTTTCGCCCAATCTCACTCCCTGGCCAATCAAACTTGTTGATTTTCTCGGGAGTGGTTGAGAAGGCCCCGATCTACACTTCTACCAAGAGAAATTTGATTCCTCCCACTAATCCCTTGCGGATCTTGTTACTCTTGGGTGTTTGAGCACCCTAGACGGTTGAGGTCACTGCGGAGCCATAGTCCATTGAGGTGAAGCTTCGTGGTGTCGTTGGGAGCCTCTAATTGAGTTGTGGAGATTGCCCCAACCTTGTTTGTAAAGGTTCGGTAGCCGCCTCCAAGGGCACCAATAGTGGAATCACGGCATCTCGCATTGTGTAAGGGCGTGAGGAGAATACGGTGGCCCTAGTGGCTTCTTGGGGAGCATTGTGCCTCCACACCGCTCCAATGGAGACGTACTTCCCCTCAAAGGGAAGGAATTTCGGTAACACATCCTCGTCTCCACCGGCTCCACTCTTGGTTATCTCGTGCCTTTACTTGTGCAAGCTTATTTGTGATATATCTCTTGCTTGCTTGTGTTCCTATCTTTGTTGCATCATATAGGTTGCTCACCTAGTTGCATATCTAGACAACCTACTTTGATGCAAAGTTTAAATTGTTAAAGAAAAGCTAAAAATTGTTAGTTGCCTATTCACCCCCCCTCTAGTCAACCATATCGATCTTTTCAATTGGTATCAGAGCCTCATCTCTTTATTAAGGACTTTACCGTCCGAAGAGTATGGTTGATACCGTAGACGGTGTGGAGGAACACTCCGGTGTGAATCTGATCTCGTCTACGGGCGATGGGGGAACCTCGGTCTCTCGTGAGGAGTTCAATGTGGCCTTGGAGACATTGAAAACCTCCATGATGACCGAGGTTGAAAGGATGTTTACTAAATTCCTTGAAGGGCTTAAACTATCCACCGCACCGTTGAAAGTGGGCGATCCCACTGACAAGGTGACGGATGTTATCTCCGACAAGGGGGAAGCTAGTAGTGAAAAGGCTCCTTCTTCTAGTGGTAAAAATGGCACCGGCATCTTTGCTCATGTGGAACCACCACTTGTTTATGGTGGACCGGTTCCTTCCACTCATTTGAATCATGCCGGTCCTTCCCCTAAGATTGTGAAAAATGAGGACTTTGATTCTTGGGTTTACCGCTTTAAGCATCATTTAAATCATGTGAACACTAATCTTTGGAGAATCATTGAAGAAGGTTTCCATCCGCATGATCCAAGCAACTTCACTCCTCGAGAAGCCGCAGATAATCAATTCAATGAGAATGCTCTCTTCATCATTCAAGATGCAATTCCACCCGAAGATCTACCTCATCTTCGGCCCTTCGCCTTGGCCAAAGACGCATGGCTTTGTGTTGTCTCGCTCTACCAGGGAAGCGCAAGCATTCAACGCTCCAACTATGAAGTGGTGCAAGATGAAGCCGATGAGTTTGCAATGGAAGAAGATGAAGAACCTGGTGAGCTTTATCGGAGAGTAACCAAACTCGCGGTCTCACTCCGAGATCACGGTAGCAAGGACATGGATGACAATTGGATCAAGCGCAAATTCCTCAAGGCAATGACGCCTTACCACAAGGCCATGTCCTCTGTCATTCGTCAAAGGCCGGACTTCCACACTTTGACCTCAAATGAAGTGTTGGATGAGTTTGTGGCTATGAACATCTTGGACAAGACCGCCGACAATGCGGTGCTTCGCTCTCAAAGGGCAAAGAAGCCCAACCTTGCATTAAAGGCCAAGGTTTGCGGTGAAGAGGAATAAGAAGAGGAAGAAGAGGAAAGCAACCCCGAAGATACAAAGTATGCCTATCATGAACACATGGCACTTGCTTCAAGGCAATTTTGGAGTAATAAAAACTCAAGGCCAAACTTCAACAAGAACAACTCAAGTGGCACGAAGAGCAAGCAACGTGTAAGGACTTGCTACAATTGTGGCAATGTGAGTCACTTTGTTGTGGAGTGCCCGTATGAGAAGAGGGAAGACAATGGCGGCAAGCTCATTCGAAAGGACAAAGCCAAGTCTTTCCCCAACAAGAACAACTTCACCAAGAAAATCCCTCACAAGGCGTTGGTGGTTCAAGAAGAGTACCATGAGGATGGTGATGATGATGATGATGAAGATGGTGAGTCGGTGGCCATGGCATCCGTTGCCATTGCAAAAACTCCACGACTATCTCTCTTTGCCTCACCCAATGAGAACATCACCGCCAAGTGTCTCATGGCTAAAGCCACCAACAAGGTAACTCCCAACATCAAAACTACCATCATTAATAATCCTTCCTTGACGGATTGCATTGATGAATGTGGGGGATCTAATGTGGAGGAAAATGAGCTTGAGTCCTTTATGGGTAAACTCAAGGGTAAATCCAAGAAGCATTTTATTGCTCTCTTGGAACAACTCGGTGAAGCCAATGACATGATCGAGTATCATGAAGATACTATCTCCAAGATGGAGGGGCATAATCGTGACTATGCCGATGAGATCTTGGATCTTTCCAATGCTCTTGAGGAAGAGTGTGGTCTTCGTTTGGCTCTTGAGGAGTCACACAACGTTGATCATGCTAAGTTAAAGAAAGATTTTGATCATGCTCTCATTGTCTCTCGTGTGCTAAACTTTGAGAAGGCCGAACTTGAGGTTGGTCTTGCTAGAATCAAAGAGGAGTTTGATCTACTTGACAAGGCTCACAAGGACTTGAAGGGTGCTCATGCTAGCCTCAAAGAGTCTCATGATCAACTTCAAGTAAAGCTAACCAAGGAAAAAGCCACTTTTCCTCGTATGATGTTAATTGATAATGCAAATGCTACTAACCCGTGTTGTGAGCATGTGCATCTTGTTGAGGAGAACGCTAAGCTAAAGGTGCAACTTGAGAAAGGTCTTGCGTCTTGCATACAAGGCGAGAAGAACCTCAACGACCTCTTGACCAACCAAAAGGGAGTTGTGGCCAAGGAAGAGGTTGGGTATGTGCCCAAGTCCAAGAACAAGAAAAAGAATGACAAGGCCAAACGACCTCCTCCTCTCATGCAAACCTTTGTGAAGGAGAGTGAGGGTGCTACTAAGGAGAAGGAGAAAAACTCCATGAGGGGTATTGGTGCCAAGAAGGGAAACGCTCCCCTTCCCAACAAAGCCGGGGACTTTAACCCTTCTTACGTGCTGTGCCGCGCTAGTGATGGGCATGTTTATGCCAAATTTGTTGGTTCTCCTTATGAGTACATTGAATGGTCTATTTGGGTTCCTAAGACCCTTGTTACTAATATCAAAGGACCCATTACAAAATGGGTACCTAAAACCAAGCATTGATCTCTTGTAGGTGTTTGCTTCCGGTGGGGGGTCATGGTTGCTCGATAGTGGAGCTACTAATCATATGACCGGAAGCAAGGACTTGGTGGTGGACGTGCAAAATATTCCATCCATTCCCACCAATGTTGAGTGGGGTGATGCCTCGTCTTCTAAGGTATTGGGACTCGGTAAAGTTGTCATTTCTCATGATCTTACGATCGAGAAGGTCATGCTTGTTGAGTCCCTTGCATACAATTTACTTTCCGTTTGTCAACTAGCACTCATGGGATTTGCCACTTTCTTTTATATTGATTCTGTGGCCCTCTTGTGGAGCAAGACTCTTAAAGTAGCCTTTGTTGGGCATGTCGAGAACGGTCTCTATGTGATTAACTTTTCGGAGCGACCCACTAAGACCGCGACATGCCTAATGGCTAAAGTTGACGTGGGATGGCTTTGGCATCGCCGTTTAGCCCACGTCAATATGAGATCTTTGCAAAGTCTTCTCAAGGGGGACCATGTCCGTGGACTAACAAATGTTAGTTTTGCCAAAGATCGTGCTTGCAGTGCTTGCATCGAAGGAAAGCTACATGAGAAGGCTCACCCTCCCACGACTATCATCTATTTGAAGAGGCCCTTGGAGCTCCTTCATTTGGATCTCTTTGGACCTCCATCCTTTGATAGTCTTGGGGGTAGAAAGTATTGCTTGGTGATTGTACATGACTATTCAAGATACACTTGGGTATATTTCTTCAAGAGGAAGAGTGAGACGCAACAAACTGTCATCGACTTTGCAAATGAAGCTCAACGACGACATAATACAAAGATCTTGACAATAAGAAGCGACAACGGCTCTGAGTTCAAGAACTACACCTTGGATGAGTTTTTGAGTGATGAGGGAATCAAGCATCAATGTTATGCACCCTATACCCCTCAACAAAATGGTGTAGCGGAGAGGAAGAACCGGACGTTGATGGATGCGGCAAGGACCACGATGGCGGAGTTCAAGTCTCCCTACAACTTTTGGGCCGAAGCCATCAACACCACGTGCCATGCATCTAATCGGCTCTACCTCCGCAAAGGCTTGAACAAGACTCCATATGAGATACTCACCGGTAACAAGCCCAACCTCAAGTACTTCTGGGTGTTCGGGTGTAAGTGTTTCATTCTCAAGAAAGGTGTATGTTTGTCTAAATTTGAGGCTAGAGCTCATGAGGGCATATTTGTTGGTTATGCTACAAACTCTCATGCTTACCGTGTTCTCAATAAGTCCACGGGACTTATTGAGGAAATGTGTAACGTGGAGTTTGATGAGAATAACGGCTCCCAAGTGGAGCAAAAGTGGTACTTGTGATGTAGGTGATGAAATTCCTCCTCAAGCCATAAGAAGAATGGGTGTTGGTCTTATCCTACCCATTGAGGAACCCCTTGTGGCCGAAGGAGAAGGACAATGTTCTACTCAAGTGGAACCTTCACCAACCCAAGACCCACACGCTTCCGAAGAACAAAGTAAGGGCCCTCAACCTCATGAACAAGACCAAGGGCAAGATTAATCTCAAGATGGTGTTGTAACATCAAGTGATGCCCAAGGTCAAGTTCCATCCTCCGAGCAAGCTCAAGATCAAGAGCTTCCACGAGAACGAGAACAAGCTCAAGACGACGCTCAAGATGATCAAGTGACCACTCCTCGTCTCACCCTCGAGGAGGAATTGGAGCGTCGTGCCGCCAAGGTTGCTTCCAAGTTCTCCACCAAGGATCATATCATGACAAATGTGCTTGGAAGCTTAAGAAAGGGGGTAAGCACTCGTAGACAATTAGCAAACTATTGTGAACATCACGCGTTTGTCTCTTGTGTTGAGCCCCAAAAGGTCTATGAGGCGCTCGAAGATCCGGATTGGCTCAATGCCATGCACGAAGAACTCAACAACTTCAAGCGCAACAACGTGTGGAGATTGGTGCTAAGGCCGACGGTGAACCACAATGTCATTGGAACCAAGTGGATATTTAAGAACAAGCAAGATGCTCATGGGATTATCATTCGCAACAAGGCTCGCTTGGTAGCACAAGGCTACTCCCAAGTCGAGGGTATTGACTACGGTGAAACCTTTGCTCCCGTTGCTTGTCTTGAATCCATTCGCATGTTGATTGCATATGATTCTCATCATAACTTTAAGTTACAACAAATGGATGTGAAGAGTGCTTTTCTTAATGGTCCTATTAATGAATTGGTTTATGTCAAGCAACCCCCGGGGTTCGAGGATCCCTACTTTCCCGATCATGTGTATCAACTCGATAAGGCACTCTACCACCTTACCGAGTTGTTACAAGACCGTGGTTTTGAAGTTGGGCTAATCGACCCCACTCTTTTTACTAAGAAGGTCAAAGGGGAGTTGTTTGTGTGCCAATTATATGTTGATGATATTATCTTTGGTTCCCCTAACAAAGCTTTCAATGAGGAATTTGCCGCTCTCATGACCTCAAAGTTCGAGATGTCTTCCATGGGAGAGTTGAAGTTCTTTCTAGGGTTCGAAGTGAAGCAAAGAAGAGATGGAACCTTCATCAACCAAGCCAAATACACTCAAGACATGTTCAAGAGATTCAAGCTAAGTGATGTCAAGCCGGCTTCCACTCCAATGCCCACCAAGTGCCAACTTGACATAGATCCCAATGGTAAAGCGGTGGATCAAAAGGTATATCGCTCCATGATTGGCTCCTTGCTTTACCTTTGTGCATCTAGATAGGATATCATGTTGAGTGTGGGAATTTGTGCACGGTTTCAAGCCGCATCTAAGTAAAGCCACTTTGTGGTGGTCAAGCGAATCTTTCGATATTTGGCTCATACCCCAAACTTTGGCTTATGGTACCCAAGAGGAGCAAACTTCAAGCTTGTACGGTATTCAGATTCCGATTGGGCGGGAGACAAAGTGGATAGGAAGTCCACTTCCGGAGGGTGCCAATTCCTTGGTTTCTCTTTGGTAAGTTGGTCTTCCAAAAAGCAAAGTTGTGTCTCTCTCTCATCCACCGAAGCGGAGTATGTTGCGGCCGGTAGTTGTTGTGCACAACTCTTATGGATGAGGCAAACTTTAAAGGATTACGGTGTCATTTGTGACAAAGTGCCTCTTTGGTGTGACAATGCAAGTGCCATCAAGATTTCTCTCAACCTAGTGCAACACTTCAAGACGAAGCATATTGAGATTTGGTATCACTTCATCCGGGATCACATTAGGCGAGGGGAGATCGAGCTCAACTATGTCAACACTCATGATAACCTTGTATATATTTTCACGAAGCCGTTGGATGAAGCAAGATTTCGCGAGTTAAGGCATGAGCTAGATATCATTGATTCGAGCAATATTGCTTGAACCCTTGCACACCCCACCATACTCAACTTGTTGTCTTGTTTAGATGTAGGCATGGACATAGGGGGAGTGTTGTTCTCTCAATGAACTCTCCCTCCCCCCATTATGCATAAATTGATCAAGTCTTTCACATTAGCCATGTTTGATGGTACTTGTGCTTCAAAGACGAGTTTTGGTCATGGGACCAAGGATAATTCTTCGTGGTGCCATACCAATTGACTCAAACATAGGTGGCTCCGGCCACCGCCCTCTCGTTGGAGAGGTTGTGTCTCGTGGTCGTCTCTTGTTGTCTTTTTGCCCCTTCTTCTCCTCGTGTTTGAGCTTGTTGGGTGGTGTGGTGTTCGTTTGAAGTTTCCGTGCGAAGACCACTCTTTCTTTTGTGTTGGAAATGTGCTTCTTCTTGAGCTCACGGTACTACCGTGGCCTGCCACGGTACTACCATGCGTGGAGTGTACGGTACTACCGGCCCAGCGCGGTACTACCGCCTGGGGGAGCGGTACTACCGCTTTGGTGCGGTCCTTCCGCCCAAGCGGTACTACCGCGATGATACGCGGTACTACCGCGCTCTCGGAGGCGCGTGGGGATAGGATGGGAACGGGGGGTTCTAACTTCCCCATACCCATTCGTCAGTTTCCCCTACTTCATCTCTCTCTCTCTCTTGCTCAAGAACGGGGCCGGAGTCCCTCGCCGGATCTCCATCTCCGGCTGCTCTCTTTGGATTCCGACCGGTGGGTTCGTTCCCCACCACTTCCTCTTGCCATGGACCAAGGTTTTTCCCCAAATCCCTCTCTTTCTTGTTGGTTCTCTTGTCTCTAGGTTTTTGGGGAGATACTTGTGTTCTTGAGATTTTAGGCCAAATCCTTGCAAGAGAAGGTTGTAGGAGAGTAGTGCTGCGTAGACATTTTACTTGATATTTTGTCCCGTGGTAGATGTGATCAACCGTAGTTCCACCGTGGTTTCGCGCGTCTTCTCAGATTCAAAAGTGGGCTCGGATCTGACGCGGTGCGGTACTACCGTGCCTCTGATGCGGTACTACCGCTCGTCTGATACTACCGCTCGTTCGGTGCGGTACTACCGCACGTTCTGTGGCACTAGGATCTTACTACCGCTCCAAGCCACGGTACTACCGTATCCTCACACGGTACTACGGTGACAAGGAGCGGTACTAAAATTTTAGTACCGCATGACCAGGCGGCACTACCGTTGTTGTCCCTTCTTCCTTGTGGCATTTATCCCGTATGATTTCTACTTGTTTCCCTTGCTTTGTCGTGGTCTTTGCATTGATTCTTCTCGCTCTTTGTGTGTGCTTTCTCTTGTGTCTTAGGTGGTGGCTCTCGGCGTTCCAATCCCAGTCGTCACACTGGCTCCAAGCGACTGCGCAATCCTCAAGATGAAGCACCAGAGGGCTCCAGTGCCCCCAAGCGCAATGTCAAGACCACTGCCAGCAAGCAAAAGGAACCTGCTAAGGGCATGGACGAGATTCCCCTCAATGAGTATGTCGAACGCCGGAAGATCAACCCTTATGTGAATGCTCATGCTATCCTCAGAGGCACTGAGTTGTTTTGGACCAAGCAGCAGGATGTCATTTATCTGGATGTGATCAAGAACAAGCAAAATACCTTCGTGGATGTCAAGTGGATAGACATGAATCACATGAGGAAGGACAAGTTTCGGGAGTATTTTGGAGAAGCTCTGGATTTGGTGGAGCAGTTCGCTATTGAGCCTGTGATCTCCTTCCACCTGGACTATGATCCTGAGCTTATCTGTTAGTTCTTTGCCTCAGTTTACTTTCACCCCAAGGATGAGCGGAGGATGACCTGGATGACCAATGGCCGTCAGTTGTCTGCTACCTGGAAGGAGTTCATGGGTCTGCTCCACGTTCCTGATGACGGGCTTCACACACCCATTGGTGTTCGCCCCCACGCCAATTCTGAGTCTGCTAACAAGAACTTGCTTCAGCCGTACTATGTTGAGAAGGTGCTTCCCAGTGGCAAGTCGACTTGGGTGCTGAACTCTTTTCTGGATATCATGCATCGCATCTTCCGCAACACTCTGTTCCCTCGCATTGGCGACAAGGACAAGGTTCATTCCTATCTGGTGGACATGATGCTCCTGTGCACGGAGGCACGTTCGTCTCAGACTCAGCCACATGATGTCTCATACATCATGTGGTGTGAGCTTCGGTTTGCGGTGTACACCCACAAGGTACCTATCTATGGACCATACCTGTTTCTCTTGATCTCCACGACTTGGGAGAAGATGTACCCTGGTGATGAGTTCCTTGCTCCAGATTGGATTCGGCATGAGTCCATTAGTCTCCGCGTCAAGCCCAACTGGGCCAACACTACTACTCGTGCTGAGGCGTCTGCTGCTAGGAGGGCTGTTGGTGAGGAGGAGGCTGGTGCAGAGGATGTTGCTGAGGACCGTGCTGCTAGGTCTTCCCCACCTTCCTCTGAGCCGTCGTGGGCCAAGAAGTTTAAGGACAAGATGAAGACTCTCTTCTGCATGCAGGCGAAGGGGCAGTACAGGACTCACGTGACATCCAAGAGAGTCGCCGCCGCGACAAGAAGGTCATGAGGCTCTTTGGAGAGGATGTCTCTGGCGGTTCTGAGGATGCCATCACGCCAGAGGCTGCATGGATGGCGAAGCAAGGTTTCAAGTGGACTAGTTCTGAGGAGGACATCGAGGAGACCGTCCCCGCCGCCGAGTCTGACGAGGAGCATTGGGATGATTTCTCTGCCTGAGCCACCCCATGTGTGTAGGTGTCCTCTCTGCCTTTTTGGCGTTTCGATGCCAAAGGGGGAGAGAGTGCAGGGATTTGCGTGTTTGCGAGTCATGTGTCGTGTTTGGTGTGTTTGCTTTGTCGTTTGGACCTCGTTTGCCTTTGTTTGGTTTGTGCCTTTGAGACTTATCCTTCATATGGTGTAAGACATATGCACTCTATTCTATCTTAGTGAGCTTATGTTCGTGCTATCTTGTCTAGTGTTAGCCTTACTATTGCAAGATATGCCTTATCTCTATAATATAGGGGGAGCTTTGATCCTAGTATGTGTGCCGTGCAGTCCAAAGCACCCATCTAGTTGGCACACATCTAGGGGGAGCCCGTCTATATTCTAGAGAGGAGGGGTTTGCGTTTGCTTAATATTATTTCCCTTGTGCAAATCCCGTATTGTCATCAATCCACCAAAAAGGGGGAGATTGTAAGGGCATATTTATCCCTAAGGTGTTTTGGTGATTGATGACAATGCATTTGCGGACTAATCGTGTGTCTTGAGTTTCCCAGACATTTCTTCGCTAGGCACAAGACAGTTTGGAGTCCCTCGAAGACTATTGAAGACGGCGTTTTTCTACGTTTCTTTTTGGTGGATTTGAGTCGTAGGAAAGCCGTACTATTAAGAGGGGGTCTGCGTCGGAAAGGTTCGGGTGGAATCATCACGCACACGTTTCTTTCTAGTCCCCTCCTTTCCCCTGCACCTTGGAGCATCCTCCGTTTTTATCTCTTTACCTTGTTCTGGCTGCTGTGTTGGCTTGCGGTAGTACTGCTCCCTAGTGAGCGGTAGTACCGTAGGCACCAGCGGTAGTACCGTGCTATGGCGCGGTAGTACCGTGACCCCCAGGACAAGTACCGCTCCCTCGCGGTAGTAGGGGCGGATGTATTTTTTTTACATCCGCGCTACCGCGGTAGTACCGCATCCCTTGCGCAGTAGTACCGTGCGCGGCCTAGCTCAGCTGCCAGGCGGTAGTACCACTCCTCTGCGGTAGTACCGCTCCTCTGCGGTAGTACTGTGTCGGATTTTTGCTACGTCCGCTTTTCTAGCGGAAGTTGGCACGGTTGTTCTGTTATCCACGCTCCTCCCACACTTGGGGTTCCCTGCCTTGCGGTAGTACCACAAGGGGGAGCGGTAGTACCGCGTCTGCGGAAGTACCGTCCTCAGCCCATGTGCTTAAGGTCTGCCCTAGCTACTGTTGTTGCTGCGGTAGTACCGCGGCTCCTCACGGTAGTACCGTGTGGCCTCGCGGTAGTACCGTTGTTCAGGAGCGGTAGTACCGCTGGTCGCGGGCTGGTAGGTGGATAACGGTTGGTTTTTCTTCCTTAGCTATATAAGGGGCGTCTTCTTCCTCGTGTTGACTACCTCTTCCAACCCTAAGATCCATTGTTGCACTAAGCTCCATTTTCGCCCGATCTCACTCCCTAGCCAATCAAACTTGTTGATTTGCTCGGGAGTGGTTGAGAAGGCCCCGATCTACACTTCCACCAAGAGAAATTTGATTCCTCCCACTAATCCCTTGCGGATCTTGTTACTCTTGGGTGTTTGAGCACCCTAGACGGTTGAGGTCACCGCGGAGCCATAGTCCATTGAGGTGAAGCTTCATGGTGTCATTGGGAGACTCCAATTGAGTTGTGGAGATTTCCCCAACCTTGTTTGTAAAGGTTCGGTCGCCGCCTCCAAGGGCACCAATAGTGGAATCACGACATCTCGCATTGTGTGAGGGCGTGAGGAGAATACGGTGGCCCTAGTGGCTTCTTGGGGAGCATTGTGCCTCCACACCGCTCCAACGGAGACGTACTTCCCCTCAAAGGGAAGGAACTTCGGTAACACATCCTCGTCTCCACCGGCTCCACTCTTGGTTATCTCGTGCCTTTACTTGTGCAAGCTTATTTGTGATATATATCTTGCTTGCTTGTGTTCCTATCTTTGTTGCATCATATAGGTTGCTCACCTAGTTGCATATCTAGACAACCTACTTTGATGCAAAGTTTAAATTGTTAAAGAAAAGCTAAAAATTGTTAGTTGCCTATTCACCCCCCTCTAGTCAACCATATCGATCCGTTCACCTACCCTAGCTACATGTCATCGTCATTAGCCCCCAAATGGATTGAGGTCCGAGTGAAAAAAGGGTTGAAGTTGGTTCCGACTCGATTCCATTCCTCGGAGGCATTCTAACGGAGCCTGGTAATCACGCTGAAGCTTCAACCTTGTCTCAGTCGCCTTGATCAGTTTAGTGGTCATCGAGTGAATTATGCTGATAATCTTCGAGTGTTGTTCTGATGCGAAATCTTTGGCGCGATTGGTTTCTCTGTGGTTCCCGGATCTCATGGAATTCGAAATTCTGGAGAAGGACGCGGGACGGAGCTGTAACATCCCGGATGTAACATTCCATAATTGTAACTCCAACTCTTGCCATTTCCGGCAATGTCATATGTTACATCCTCCGTGGTTGGGTTTTATCCTCGTTTTGCATTTTCGTCATGTCATGTATTTCATCTCATGTCATCATGTGCATCTCATTTGCATTCGTGTTCGTCTCATGCATCCGGCCTTTTTCCCGTTGTCCGTTTCGGAATCCGACACTCACACATGCACCCGTTGCACCTCCGAGATCACGTTTCGTGAGCAGGAGAAAAACGTTCTCAGAATGGGCAGAGATTTGTCGAGTGGCCTTGGTACTTCACCGGTAGGCCGTCTGTCAAATTTTGTTCCATTTGGAGGTCGTTTGATGCCCCAACGGTTAACCGTGTAACCGGCGAAACCCCTCTCTCTTTGCAGCCCAACACCCCTCTACAACAGTCCACTAGCCCATCTAAACCCCCTCCATGCTCTCCGTCGTTGGATCATGATCATGTGGGCAAAAACCACACCTCAATAGCCCTCTCCTAGCTCCCAGAATCTATAAATATGCCTTCCCCTCAGAAATCACGGGTCTAACCCTAGCCTTCCCCTTCCTCCGCGCGCCGGACACGTACGGACGGCGCCGGACACGTCCGCCACCACCCCGCAGCGAATCCACATCCTATACATGGCCCCTGGCCGCCGCCAGCTGCCGCCGACCTGCGAGCCCGGGCTGGGCCCTCCCTGCCCGCGCACCGCTCCCCGCCGCCGCGCCTCGCCCGCTCCCGCTCTAGCTCCCACTCCCGTGCGCCGCCGCCTGCCTCGCGCGTCGCCGCCCACCGCGCGCAGCCGCGCCGCCCGAGCTCCGCTACGCCGCCGCCGGTCCCCTCCGGCCCGGATCCGGTGGGATCCGGCCGGATCTCGCCTCGCCGTCGTCCTCCCTCGTCTCCGGCAACCCCGCGCCTCGCCGGACTTCTTTGACCTCGCCGGAGTTGCCTCGGTTCGCGTGCCGCAAAGAACCCTAGATATGAGGTGGTATTTTTTGTCTAAGTCCCAGGAACCTATCTCACGTGTGCTACTTCGACCTGCCATAACTTCGTGCCCGTAGCTCCGATTTGCGCATATGATATATCGAAATATTCATCTCGTGAGGCTCTACATTGTAGTGTTACTTTCATGCATGTTACTGTCCATATTGATGCCCAAATCATCGTTGCAAAAGTGCTAAATGATGTTATCTGCTGGAGACTATCAGAACTTGCTGTTTTGTCTTTTTCATAGCTTTTTGTGTGTTCATCTTTTGAGCAACATGTCAACATGTTTTAGGAGCATCTTTATGCCTTCTTTACAGTGGTGTAATCCTTGTATTTTTATGTGCCCTGTGGTGACTACCACAAGCATGCCAAGTAGGCCACTTGATGTTGCTGATTTTAGTGACTTAGTTTTTCTTCTAAGTCTTTTCCTGCTACATTAGGTTGCCATGTTAACTTGTTGCTACAAGTGGATCCATGCATATTTTGATGAAGTTCAGTAAGGATGTTTTGTAGATACGGTTATGCTCTACCCATCCATGCCTTTGTTTGTAATTATGGGGTGCTTTAGCTTGTCATTAACATGCTCTAGTTCTGTTCAATATTATTGCTGTCAGTCTGTTAACAGGAAGTGCATTTTTGCCACATGTTTTGATAGTGATCCATGAACCCTATGACCATGCTCTTGCCATGTTTAGCTTCATATATGTGTCTTCTTACTGTTGGTTGCTTTGGTATTCCATGAAATGCTTTGTGGTGAGTTGCACAAGCTCGCAAACATGCCTACATGAATCTGCTTCTGCCATGCCATGTTTTTCTACTAAGTCTGAATCTGTTCATACCACTTGCCACGTTTGCATTGATGCTACCATCTTTTCTGTGGATCTTTGGCCCAAGTTCAATAAGGGAGTTTTGTTCTTTGCCTTTAGTACTAGCATGCCATGCTCAAGTTTTCCATGATAGGTTCTTGTAGCATGTAGTTTACTAGCTCTAAACATTGCTACCTGATGTTGTTTCTGCCATGGTCAGTGAATTTCTGCAAAGTGTGTTAAACTGTTGTCATTTGTATTTTTGCCATGCTATTTTAGACTTGTTCTAGTGAGTTCTAGCAGTAGCTCAGTGTTCATGATTTGTAGAGCTTCACTGGTACTTCACTGCCATGTGTTTTGTTTTTATGTTGGAGTGTTGTAGCATATTTTCATGATGCATCTTAAGTGCTATGTTGCTGTTAAGCGCAGTTTTGTATTGTTCTTATTTTGCTCGTCATTTGCAAACCGTGCATCCATTTCCGGTGATCTTTATATCGATTTCAACCTAAATCTCCCAACCTATCCAGTGGCATGCTTGGTTTGCCAAGTTAATGCCATGATCATCTTTTCCCTTCTGAGTACCCATATGCATTGCACATCATACCTTGCATTCCATACCATGTCTTGCATCATGTTGCTTGCGCATTGCATCGTGGTTGACTATTGTTCGGTTGCTTGTGTTCTTGCTTTGGGTAGAGCTGGGAGATGAGTTCGTGAACGAGGCAAGATGATCATTACCCCTGATATCACTTCTATCTTTGCTTGCTATTTGTTCGTTCTATCGCTATGTCATGCTACCTACCACTTGTTATCAAGCCTCCCTTATTGCCATGTCAAGACTCTAACAAACTTCCTAGCAAGCCGTTGTTTGGCTATGTTACCGCTTTTGCTCAGCCCCTCTTATAGCGTTGCTAGTTGCAGGTGCCTTGCAGGTTGTTCCATGTTGGAACATGGATATGTTGGGATATCACAATATCTCTTATTTAATTAATGTATCTATATACTTGGCAAAGGGTGGAAGGCTTGGCCTTTTGCTTGGTATTTTGTTCCACTCTTGCCGCCTTAGTTTCCGTCATACCGGTGTTATTTCCCTTGAATTTTGCGTTCCTAACACGGTCGGGGTGTTATGGGCCCCCCTTGTCTCTTCGCCTAAAGTAAAGCTTTCCCGAGGAGATCCAATATTGGTTTTACCATTTTCCTAATAACAACTAAAATTTGCATAGGGAGTAATTAACTCGAGGCCTCTTAATCAACCCCCTGGGCCAATGCTCGACATGAGTGTTGGTCCACCTACCTAGTAGTCGGCGGTGCCGCCTTGAGGCAACTCGGGTTCTTTTGGCTATCGTCCACTTTGCATAGACGGATGAGTCCGTAGATAGAGAGCGCGCGACTTTGGACACGGATCTGACTCACCAGGAGATCTCCTTGGGATAGTTTTCCTTTCTTCGAAGAGCTTGTGCACCTGGATTCTGAGAATACTTGGGGTGTACCGCGATGGAGGATTGTCTCCGCGGATCATGAGCTTGTCATGGGCTAAGTTGGGACACCCCTACAGGGTTTAAAGTTTTGAGAGCCGCGCCCGCGGTTATGTGGCAGATGGGAATTTGTTAATATCCGGTTGTAGAGAACTTGACACTTGGCTTAATTAAAATGCGCCAACCGCGTGTGTAACCGTGATGGCCTCTTTCTGAAGAGGTTCGGGAAGTGAACACGATGGGGTTATGTTTGAACGTAAGTAGTTCAGGATCACTTCTTGATCACTTCTAGCTCGGCGTCCGTTGCGTAGATTCTCGTCTTACTCTTGTACTCGTATGTTAGCCACCATATTTGCTTAGTGCTTTCTGCAACTCCACCATATATCCACATCCTACCTTTGAGCTTAAATAGTCTTGATCTCGCGGGTTTTGAGATTGCTGAGTCCTCGTGGCTCACAGATACTACAAACACAGTTGCAGGTGCCGACGATACTGATGCAGGTGTTGCCACCGAGCTCAAGTGGGAGTTCGACGAAGACCTTGGTTGTTACTATGTTTCCTTTCTGGATGATCAGTAGTGGTGCCCAGTAGGGACGATCGGGATTTAGCATGGGTGGTTGTCTTCTTTTCATTTGGATCCGTCCGTAGTCGGACCTTGTGTGCACTTTGAATGATGTATGAATATTTTGATCATTGTGTGACGTGGCGATTGTAAGCCAACTATTTACTTCCTTGTTCATTTACATGGCAATGCATGAAGATGACCCTTCTTGCGATCATACCAAAATGCGGTTATGCCTCTAAGTCGTTCCTCAACACGTGGGAGATATAGCCGCATCTTGGGCGTTACAAGTTGGTAATCAGAGCGATCCCGACTTAGGACCCCCCTGCTTGATCGAACCGCTGACGTTGTTGAGTCTAGAACAAAACTATTTTGAGTCTTAGGAATATATATATTGGAGAGTAGGATTCTTTTTTACTCCTCAACCCCCTTCGTCGCTCTAGTAAGAACTCTTGACGTAGATGTTTTGACTTCTCTCTCCTCTTTTTCTCTAAAATTTTTTAGGATCACGCGGGTATCTTGGGATCGTTCCGGTATTGTTGTGATGAGAACATTGTTCTTGGTGCCTCCTGACATTTAGGGGTTGTGGCAGTGTCCCGGGGAGTTGAGGCCCGAGGTGTTGTCGTCACAATTTTATCATTGCAGTTCTGGAATGCCTGAACTCGCTGACATCGAAAATCTCTTATATGCAGTTAGTGGTGAGATAACCTCGACGCCACCCAGTACTGGGGAGGGAGTTCGATCGGGAGTATTGCCACAGCTCGTATATTGGATGCTTTTTGAAGGTCGAGGTACATGATTTCCAGAGTTTTCTTGGTTATGTGTTGACAGATGGATACAGTTGGAGCGTAGGGCTTGTTAGTTGTGTGATATATATTGTGCCTCCGTGTATCCCCAACAACAGATTGCATAACCAGAAAATTTTAGGAGTTAATTGGTGGGAATTCTAGTAGCTCTTAGTTATTCTTCCGGCAAATAGTTGGTATGGGATTGGGTGATCCTTACCATTTGTTTGTTCCAGTCGTACCTTGTTGTTTCATTAATCAACCTTTGTCTATGTGGCTTCTCACCTTAATGGTCATGTAATGTTAACTTTGGAATGCATTCGTTCAATATCTGTTCGAATTTTTATTGTGAAGACTATATGTTGCACATATCTATCCGTTGATTCAGCTTGTCTATCATAGTCTAACGGATGTCACCTTCTTCAGGATGGCTCCCCCAATGCGTCTGAATCCACAACGTACCGATGGAGAGCAGTCAAACCCTCCACCTCTGCCACCTCCTCCACCTCCGGAGGCATGGCAAGATGTGATGGCGGCCACCAATGCCAATACCCAGATGCTTTTGCAGCTCTTGTAAGAGGGCAACCAAGGCCAAGGCAACCAAGGAAATCAAGGTCAAGGGCAATTCAACAATCAGCCTCAGTTTGCTACCCTCAACCAGTTTCTTGCAAATCAACCAAAGTCTTTCAGCACTTGTGCCGAGGCCATGGACGTCGATGATTGGCTCGTGGGCATCAACAAGCATTTTGAATGCAGCAATGTCAGGCCTGAGGACTATGTCAAGTTCACTTCTTTTTAGCTCAAGGACCAAGCAGCTGATTGGTATTAGTAGTACAAAGATTCCAGAGGGGGTCGAGTGATTACCTGGACTGACTTCTGTTGGGACTTTCAAGCTCATCACATTCCAACAAGTGTTGTCGAGAGCAAGCATGAGGAATTCCGCAATCTCAAGCAAGGAAGCATGTCCGTGTAGAAATACAACATCTAGTTTCAGAAGCTTGCTCGCTTCGCAAGGCAGGACGTTCCTGATGAAAAGAGCATGATCTATCACTTCAGGGGTAGCCTCAGAGAGGATCTGCAGTTAGCTCTCGTTCTTGTTGAGCCTGCTCAGTTCAATCAGTTCTACAACATGGCCCTCAGGCAAGAAGCTACTCATATCAAGTGTGAGGCTTCAAAGAATAGAATCAGGGATGCAGTTCACTCGTCTTCTTCCTCTCAAGTGTCAACTAAGCAACAGAAGTTCTGGCTTCCTCCACCTCCTCTGTTTCGTCAGCCCAACCAGCAGAAGAACTCAGGTGGCCGTGGATCTTCCCACCCACCCAACCCAGGCTATCAGAACAAGTCTCAAACTCAGGCTCCAAGGACAGGTGGTCCTCCTCCTCCACCTTTCCGTCCGCTTTCAGAGGTCGCTTGTCACAGGTATGGTTTGAAAGGGCATTACTCAAACAAGTGCACCCAGAAGCGCCTTTCGCCTCCTCCTCTGGTTAGGTCAGCAAGCAATGTAGTTGTCAAGCACAATCCCAAGTTTGCAAAGGTGAACATGTTGAATGTAGCTCAAGCAGCGGATTCTTCAGATGTGATCATGGGTAACCTCCCAGTTAACTCTTTTCTGGCAAAAGTATTATTTGATACTAGTTCATCGCATTGTTTCATGTCAAGACCATTTTTTGGCAAGCATGGGTTCGTAACTAAAGATTTGCTCAAGCCGTTATCTATTGTTTCTCCGGGAAAGATTATGGACTCTAGCATGGTGGTTCCGGATGTTACCATCAAGATGGGTAATTATAAATTCCTAGCTTCCCCAATTGTTCTCGGCAATTCCAATATTGATCTCATTCTTGGCATGGATTGGCTTTCTCAGCATAAGGCCTTTCTTGATTGTGCTGCCAAGGAGATTAAATTGACGCACCCTTCTGAGGATGTGATCATCTATGCCGCTCGTGATGAAACCATTCGGTTGTTCTCTCTTAATGAGAAGGGCGAGTTAGACGCTATTTCTCAGATTCCAGTGGTTTGTGAGTATTAAGATGTCTTTCCAGAAGAGATTCTGGGTATGCCTCCTCACCGGCCAGTCGAGTTCATTATTGATCTTCAGCCCGATACAGAACCCGTTTGCAAGAGCCCATACAAGCTTGGGCCAAAAAGCTGAAAGAATTGAATAAACAACTGGATGAACAAGAGCGTTTGGGTCTGATCAGACCAAGTTCATCTCCGCGGGGTTGTGGTGTTATTTTTGTCCAGAAGAAAGATGGCACGGACTGACTTTGCGTCGATTACCAACCATTGAACAATAAGACAATCAAGAATAAATACCCACTTCCCAACATCAATGAGCTATT
Organism: Triticum urartu; assembly: GCF_003073215.2. Classification (NCBI taxonomy): domain Eukaryota; kingdom Viridiplantae; phylum Streptophyta; class Magnoliopsida; order Poales; family Poaceae; genus Triticum; species Triticum urartu. Next base: position 352,555,639 of record NC_053025.1, read on the forward strand.
CGAGCAACTCAAAGGTGCAAAGGTGGTTTCCAAGCTTGACCTCCGTATGGGTTATATCAGATTCGCATTCATGAAGAGGATATCCCAAAGACAACATTCAGAACAAGCTTTGGTTCTTATGAATATACTGTCATGTCCTTCGGGCTTGTTAATGCCCCGTCAACTTTCTCTCGCATGATGAACTTCATCTTCAACCCCTACACCAATGATTCGTCCTGGTGTCTCTCGACGATATCCTGGTTTTCTCCAAGAATAAAAAGGATCATGCCAGGCATTTGCGATTGGTGCTTGACAAGGTTAGAGAGTATCAATTCTACACAAACTTCTCCAAATATGAGTTTTGGCTTGATGAAGTTCTTTACCTTGGTCACATCATCTCCCCCAAGGGAATTTCTGTTAATCCGGAGAAGTTTTTTGCAATTATGAACTGGGAGCCTCCTCAGAATGTCAAGCAACTCCGCAGTTTCCTTCGGCTTGCAAGCTATTGCCGAAGATTTGTTGAGAATTTCTCAAAGATAGCTAAGTCTCTTTCCAACCTCCTCCAGAATCATGTCAAGTACTCCTGGACTCCTGAGTGTGATGTTTCTTTCAACACTCTCAAAGAGAAACTCGTCACAACTCCTTTCCTAACTCCTCCTGATGAGTCCAAGCCATACAAAGTTTGTGTGATGCCTCGTTGCAAGGTCTCTGTGTGGTGTTAATGCAAGAGAAGAAATTTGTGGCCTATACTTCTCGTTAGTTGAAGCCAAATGAAAGGAACTACCCCACTCACTGAGTTGGTGGCAGTTGTCCATGCTTTAATAACATGGAGACATCTCTTGTTGGGAAGGCAAGTGGACATTTTAATCGATCATAAGAGTCTCAAGTACATCTTCATTCAACCCAACCTCAACCTCCGGCAAACTCGTTGGGTCGAAATGATTCAAGAGTACAATCCAAGAATTGAGTACACTCCCGGCAAGGCGAATGTGATTGTAGACGCTTTGAGCAGAAAGTCTTATTGCAACAACTTAATTCTCAAGCCATTTCAACCGGGTCTTTGTGAAGCATTTTGAAAGATCAACCTCCAAGTTATTGCTCAAGGTTTTCTTGCCAACCTTCAAGTCACTCCAACTTTGGAAGATCAAATTCGTGAGCCACAACTCCTTGATACCATGGTGAAGAAGGTGAAACATGGTGTTGCCAAGGCCTTACCAAAACACAAGTGCTATCACATAGATGACAAGGACACCTTATTCTTCGAGGACCGGACTGTGTTTCCTAAAGGTGATCTGAGGAAGGTCATATTGAATGAAGCGCACAATTCTCTTCTTTCCATCCACCCAGGCAGTTCGAAGATGTACCATGACCTAAAGTAATCGTATTGGTGGACTCGAATGAAGCAAGAGATTCTCAATCTGTGAATGAATGTGATGTCTATCGAAGGGTGAAAGAAGAACATCAATGACCAGCTGGTCTCCTCCAACCTCTTGCTATTCCAGAATGGAAGTTTGATCATATTGAAATGGACTTTGTCACTGGCTTTCCCAAGTCCAAGCGTGGTAATGATGCTATCTTCGTTGTCATTGACAAGCTCACAAAAGTGGCTCATTTCCTTCCAATCAAAGAATCTATCACGGCAGCTCAGTTGGCAGAGCTATATACCTCCAAAATTGTCTCGTTGCACGGAATTCTGCAATTGATCTCTTCAGACCGCGGAAGCATTTTCACTTTCAAGTTCTGGGACTCCTTCCAGAAGGCCATGGGCACCAACATTCGTTTCAGCACGGCTTTCCATCCTCAAACAAGTGGCCAAGTCAAGAGAGTCAATCAAATCCTCAAAGACATGATCAGAGCTTGTGTCATCTCTTTCGGTATGAAGTGGGAAGATTTCCTCCCATATGCCGAGTTCTCCTTCAACAACAGCTACCAAGCAAGTTCGGGCAAGGCCCCATTTGAAATTCTATATGGCAGAAAGTGTCGTACTCCTCTCAATTGGTCCGAGACTGGTGAACACGAACTTCTTGGCAATGACTTGATCACAGAAGCTGAAGAAATGTGTAAAGTCATCCGTGAAAATCTCAGAGCCGCAATCGCGCCAGAAGAGTTACTATGATAGCAAGCATCATGACCTGGCTTTTGAGATTGGAGACCATGTGTATCTCCGCGTCTCTCACATGAAAGGCACTCAACGCTTCGGTATCAAAGGGAAGCTTGCCCCTATATATGTGGGTCCTTTCAAGATCATTGGCAAAAGAGGCGACCTTGCTTATCAACTTGAGCTTCCGTCCAACTTCTCAAATGTGCATGATATGTTTCACGTGTCACAACTTCACAAGTGCTTCAAGACGCCCGAGCGCACTATCAACTTTGAAGAGATTGACCTCCAAGAAGACTTGTCTTATCATGAGCATCCCGTTGCCATTCTTGAAGAAACCGAGCGCAAAACTCGCAACAAGTCGATCAAATTCCTGAAGCTACATGGGAACACGAGGATCACCTCTGTTCAAAATATCCAGAATTCTTTAAGTCCTAGATCTTGGGTCGAGATCCTCTTGTAGTAGTGGAGAGTAGTAACGTCCCGGATGTAACATTCCATAATTGTAACTCCAGCTCTTGCCATTTTCGGCAATGTCATATGTTATATCCTCCGTGGTTGGGTTTTGTCCTCGTTTTGCATTTTGTTCATGTCATGCATTTCATCTCATGGCATCATGTGCATCTCATTTGCATTCGTGTTCGTCTCATGCATCCGGTCTTTTTCCCCATTGTCCATTTCGAAATCCGACACTCACACATGTACCCATTGCACCTCCCAGATCTTGTTTCGTGAGCGGGAGAAAAACGTTCTCGAAATGGGCCGAGATTTGTCGAGTGGCCTTGGTACTTCACCAGTAGGCCGCCTATCAAATTTCGTTCCATTTGGAGGTCGTTTGATGCCCCAAGGGTTAACCGTGTAACCGCCGAAACACCTCTCTCTTTGCAGCCCAACACCCCACCACAACAGCCCACTAGCCCATCTAAACCCCCTCCATGCTCTCCGTCATTGAATCACGATCGGGTGGGCGAAAACCGCACCTCAATAGCCCTCTCCTAGCTCCCAAAATCTATAAATAGGCCTTCCCCTCCGAAATCACGGGTCTAACCCTAGCCTTCCCCTTCCTCCGCGCGCCGGACACGTCCGGACGGCGCCGGACGCGTCCGCCTCCACCCCGCAGTGAATCCTCATCCGCCACGTGGCCCCCGACCGCCGCCAGCCGCCGCCAGCCCATGAGCCCGGGCTGGGCCCTCCCGGCCCGCCCGCCGCTCCCCCCGCCGCGCCTCGCCCGCTCCCGCTCCCGCTCCCGCGCGCCGCCGCCTGCCTTGCGCCGCCCTGTGCCGCCGCCTGCCTTGCCGCGTCGCCGCCCTTCGCCGCCTTTGCCGCCCGCCACGCCACCCGAGCTCCGCCCCGCCGCCGCCGGTCCCCTCCGACCCGGATCCGGCTGGATCTCGCCTCGCCGTCATCCTCCCTCATATCCGGCGACCCCGCGCCTCGCCGGAGTTGCCTCGGTTCACGCGCCATGAAGAGCCCTAGATCTGAGGTGGTATTTTTCGTCTAAGTCCATGGAACCTATCTCATGTGTGCTACTTTGACCTGCCATAACTTAGTGCCGTAGCTCCGATTTGCGCATATGATATATCGAAATATTCATCTCGTGAGGCTCTACATTGTAGTGTTACTTTCATGCATGTTACTGTCCATATTGATGCCCAAATCATCGTTGCAAAAGTGCTAAATGATGTTATCTGCTGGAGACTATCAGAACTTGCTGTTTTGTCTTTTTCATAGCTTTTTGTGTGTTCATCTTTTGAGCAACATGTCAACATGTTTTAGGAGCATCTTTATGCCTTCTTTACAGTGGTGTAATCCTTGTATTTTTATGTGCCCTGTGGTGACTACCACAAGCATGCCAAGTAGGCCACTTGATGTTGCTGATTTTAGTGACTTAGTTTTTCTTCTAAGTCTTTTCCTGCTACATTAGGTTGCCATGTTAACTTGTTGCTACAAGTGGATCCATGCATATTTTGATGAAGTTCAGTAAGGATGTTTTGTAGATACGGTTATGCTCTACCCATCCATGCCTTTGTTTGTAATTATGGGGTGCTTTAGCTTGTCATTAACATGCTCTAGTTCTGTTCAATATTATTGCTGTCAGTCTGTTAACAGGAAGTGCATTTTTGCCACATGTTTTGATAGTGATCCATGAACCCTATGACCATGCTCTTGCCATGTTTAGCTTCATATATGTGTCTTCTTACTGTTGGTTGCTTTGGTATTCCATGAAATGCTTTGTGGTGAGTTGCACAAGCTCGCAAACATGCCTACATGAATCTGCTTCTGCCATGCCATGTTTTTCTACTAAGTCTGAATGTGTTCATACCACTTGCCACGTTTGCATTGATGCTACCATCTTTTCTGTGGATCTTTGGCCCAAGTTTAATAAGGGAGTTTTGTTCTTTGCCTTTAGTACTAGCATGCCATGCTTAAGTTTGCCATGATAGGTTCCTGTAGCATGTCGTTTACTAGCTCTAAACATTGCTACCTGATGCTATTTCTGCCATGGTCAGTGAATTTCTGCAAAGTTTGTGAAACTGTTGTCATTTGCATATTTGCCATGCAGTTTTAGACTTGTTCTAGTGAGTTCTAGCAGCAGCTCAGTGTTCATGATTTGTAGAGCTTCAGCGGTAGTTCACTGCCATGTGTTTTGTTTTTATGTTGGAGTGCTGTAGCATATTTTCATGATGCATCTTAAGTGCTATGTTGTTGTTAAGCAAAATTTTGCAATGTTCTAGTTTTGCTTGTCATTTGCAAACTGTGCATCCATTTCCGGTGATTTTTATATCGATTTCAACCGAAATCCCCCAACCTATCTAGTGGCATGCTTGGTTTGCTAAGTTAATGCCATGATCATCTTTTCCCTTCCGGAGTACCCATATGCATTGCACATCATACCTTGCATTCCAAACCATGTCTTGCATCATGCTGCTTGCGCATTGCACCGTGATTTACTATTGTTCGGTCGCTTGTGTTCTTGCTTTGGGTAGAGCTGGGAGACGTGTTCGTGAACGAGGATCCTGTCAAGTACGTTTACGAGGAGCAAGCTTTCGACAAGCCTGAGAACTTTGCAGGCAAGATGATCATTACCCCTGATATCACTTCTATATTTGCTTGCTAGTTGTTTGTTCTATCGCTATGTCGCGCTACCTACCACTTTTTATCAAGCCTCCTTTATTGCCATGTCAAGACTCTAACGACCTTCCTAGCAAGCCGTTGTTTGGCTATGTTACCGCTTTTGCTCAGCCCCTCTTATAGTGTTGCTAGTTGCAGGTGCCTTGCAGGTTGTTCCATGTTGGAACATGGATATGTTGGGATATCACAATATCTCTTATTTAATTAATGCATCTATATACTTGGCAAAGGGTGGAAGTCATGGCCTTTTGCTCGGTGTTTTGTTCCACTCTTGCCGCCTTAGTTTCTGTCATACCGGTGTTATGTTCCTTGAATTTTGCGTTCCTAACACGGTCGGGGTGTTATGGGCCCCCCTTGTCTCTTCGCCTAAAGTAAAGCTTTCCCGAGGAGATCCAAGATTGGTTTTACCATTTGCCTAATAACAACTACAATTTTCATAGGGAGTAATTAACCTGAGGTCTCTTAATCAACCCCCTGGGCCAATTCTCGACATGAGTGTTGGTCCACCTACCTAGCAGTCGGCGGTGCCGCCTCGGGGCAACTTGGGTTCTTTTGGATATTGTCCACTTTGCATAGACGGATGAGTTCGTAGATAGAGAGCGCACGGCTCTGGACACGGATCTGACTCCCCGGGATATCTCCTTGGGATAGTTTTCCTTTCTTCGAAGAGCTTGTGCACCGGGATTCCGAGAATACTCACGGTGTTCCCGTGATGGAGGATTGTCTCCGTGGATCGTGAGCTTGTAATGGGCTAAGTTGGGACACCCCTACAGGGTTTAAACTTTCGAGAGCCATGCCCGCGGTTATGTGGCAGATGGGAATTTGTTAATATCGGGTTGTAGGGAACTTGACACTTGACTTAATTAAAATGCGCCAACCGCGTGTGTAACCATGATGGTCTCTTTCTGAAGAGGTTCGGGAAGTGAACACAGCAGGGTTATGTTTGAACGTAAGTAGTTCAGGATCACTTCTTGATCACTTCTAGCTATGCGTCCGTTGCGTAGATTCTTGTCTTACTCTTGTACTCGTATATTAGCCACCATATTTGCTTAGTGCTTGCTGCAACTCCACCATATATCCACATCCTACCTTTAAGCTTAAATAGTCTTGATCTCGCGGGTTTTGAGATTGCTGAGTTCTTGTGGCTCACAGATACTGCAAAGACAGTTGCAGGTGTCGATGATACCGATGCAGGTGTTGCCATCGAGCTCAAGTGGGAGTTCGACGAAGACCTTGGCCGTTACTATGTTTCCTTTCCGGATGATCAGTAGTGGTGCCCAGTAGGGACGATCGGGATTTAGCATGGGTGGTTGTCTTCTTTTCATTTGGATCCGTCCGTAGTCGGACCTTGTGTGCACTCTGAATGATGTATGAATATTTTGATCATTGTGTGATGTGGCGATTGTAAGCCAACTATTTACTTCCTTGTTAGTTTACATGGGAATGCATGAACATGACCCTTCTTGCGATCATACCAAAATGCGGTTATGCCGCTAAGTCGTGCCTCGACACGTGGGAGATATAACAGCATCTTGGTCGTTACAGGAGCGTGCCGCGGTAATCGGAGCGGGTAGACAGGGGCACCTCAATCTTTGCACCACCTTTTTCGCCACGTATTGGGTGAGCGGCTGTTGCGGGATATGAAAGGATTGCTCGGGCCCACGAGTCAGCCACTTAGAAACAGGCCCATAAAAGGCGTCGAGGCCGATGCGATGCACAATGCGCCTCATTCTCTCTCTCCTTCTTCTGCTCCTACACCATGCGCTCCTTTGCTCTCGATGCTCCCGCTTGGCTCGGGCGCACTCCGCCGCAATGGGGAAGGACAATACGGAGGCCTTGGAGCACGTGAATACGGCGACAAGCAAGAAGACGGCTCGGGGGACGTCATCGCAGTCCGGTCTGCCGTCGGGCTGGATCCAGGGGGAATGGATCTGCTCCACCATCGAGCGGGGTGACCCGGAGAGGCTTGCTGAGGATGGCTTGATTGCTGATGGATCTTGGAGGCTGCCGGAGGGGGAATCCGAGCCTCAGCCGCGTGAGGGTGAGCGAGTCCTCCTCACCACACATCTCGACCGAGGTTTTTCTCTTCCTACGCACCCGTTCTTTAGGGGTTTCTTGAACTTCTTTGGTGCCCAAATCCACCATTTCCCCCCAAAACAATTACGTATCTTGCTGCTTTCATCTCATTGTGCAAAAATTTCCTAGGTAATCAACAACACTAGGGTCTGTTCAAGCATATCTTCACTTGTCGATCTCAGTCGGTGAAGAAAGCCTATCCGACTGACGAAAAGACGCATGTGATTCAGATGTGCGGGGGTTTAGGGATTCAAACCAGGGGAAGAAGTACTTTTCCTTCCATGCCCCTTCCTGAGTCAGTCCGGGGATGGTAGTCGACCTGGTTCTACTGCAAGGACGTCCCGACTCCTGGCCAGTCGACTGGTCTTCCCCCTTTCACTATGGAGCGACTCTGCCAACCTTCTTCATTGATTGTGACCCCAGAGGAGAAAGACAAGGTGAATCTTTTAGTCGACCAGGTCGTTAACTTAGTCCGGGAGTGGGTGACTGGTATGGAACTATTGGAGGTGTTCCTCAGTCGATGCATCCAGCCTCTCCAAGCCTGATACCACCCGATGTGGATGTACTCAGGCCCTAGAGACACCGATAGGGTCCACCCAAAGGAGGTCGCCGAGGAGACGGTGGCTCAATGGCTGTGAAGCATCAACGGAAACAAGGATAACCATAGGGGGTCCAGGAGAGTCCAGCCATTCGACACCAATCACGAGCCGGAAGAGGTCAGGCTCAAAATACCGAGTGCTTTTCCCTTCCGATCTGCAATTGTCCTTGAATTTGATTGACTCTTGATGACTTGTGTCTTGCAGATTTACACCAAGATGTACTCGATGCCAAACGGGGAACAACTCCAGGAGGGAGAGGAGAGTGCATACGAAAGCGCTGACTGGCAATCTAGAGATGACAGTGAAGATAATAGTGACGAATCGGGTAGCAGCGAGGAGGCCGACTCGCTGCCCCGCTCAGAGCGTCGATCCAAACAATCTCAAGACCCTGCAGGTGGGCGTGGCAAAGCAGCTCCTCCAAGCACGCAAGCGCCAAAGCGCACTCGGACTTTGACTCCAGAACCGTCGGAGAAGGCTGCTAAGCAGCCCAAGGTTGCCCCACCGAAGACTCGAAAGGCCCTGCCCAAGATCAAAGTGGATGTCCCTGTTGCTTCAACGTAAGTGTTTGTTTCTTCTCTCTGTCTTCTATGTTATTGTCGACTCATTCGCTTGCTTGACCGAGTGAGTTTTGGAACTTTCAGTGCCGCTACTTCTAGGACGTCCATGGATATCGACAAGGAGCAAGATGATGAGGAGACTGCAGATGCGGCCACTTCTCGAGCAAGTACAGCTCCATAGCCATGCCCTCACTTTCTCAATTGTCCTGTCGGTCGGCTAAAGTCTTACGGTTGAGTGTTTTGTAGCGCCACCAAATGTTATTGAACTTCTAGACGACGATGACCATGAAGACGTGCCACAGAACAACACAGGGAGAAGGGGCATGACTTCAAGCAAGAAGGTGCCTGGCAGCAAAGTATCTCACTCAACTTCAGTGCCAAAACTAGTCGTCCAGCAATCTGGAGATCCAATTCAGGCTTCTATTTCTTTTGCTGATCCTGTGTCGACTGATCGTCCTTCGGCGTCGACTGCTCAGGCCTCTACTCCGACAGTGCAACTCCAGACTTCAGCTCCCCTGGCTGCCTCGACTGTTCCACCAACACCGCTTTTCATTACTCATCATGTCCTGGAGGACCAGGTGGGCGCTGCTAAGGAACCTATATGCCAAGCAGGCCTAATGATGAACCGAATGAAGGTGGTGCGCGAGGCTAGCAAGGCTGCCTACGATGCTAGCTCTGCTCTCCAAACCAACATCCAGGTGAGTTGATTTCTGATTGGTCTTCATCTTGATCTTTGCTCTGTTAGGATATGGTACTTGAAAACTGTTGCTTTACTATTTGTAAAATGTGTGTGGATGAGCGTTTTCAAACCTTATGTGGATCTATCATGAATTTGCACCTTGCATCTCTTCACCCACTGGATGTCTTCTTTTGCTTTGTAGCTTTTTCAGTTGAATCGACCAGGTTGAGTCAAGTGAACTCTTGAACCAGTGGGGGTACGCTGAGTGCACCCACTGGGTGTAGTCACCGAGACCGCGGTCGAATGTTTGATTCAGCGGGGGTCTTTTCAAAGTGTTATTTCACCACGGGAGCCTTAGAACTTGTTTGTTTGTAGTATATTCACTCGGTCTTAGACTGATCATGTCGAGTGAACTCTGAGCCAGTGGGGGCACGCTAAGTGCACCCACTAGGTGTAGTCCCCGAGACCACGGTCGACTGTGTGCAGTCGGCGGTGGTCTGAGAACAAATGTTGTTGTTGTTGTTGTTGTTGTTGTTTTACTCCTTCCACTCAGGCTGGACGGGCCATGGCGAGTGGGAAATCGAACCAATGGGGCATGGCAAGTGCACCCACTAGGTGTAGTCCCTGAGACTACTGTTGAATGTTTGATTCGGCAGTAGTCTTAGAACTCTTTTTGTCGTAATAACTTGAACTTGTATCTTATCGCTCGGAAGCCATCGATCTTTGTTTCTGACGACTGACGTGTCTTGTTCGTTGACTGCAGAAATCTTGTGAGCTTGGGGCCCAGTTTGCTGAATTGGAGAGGAAACAAATTCAACTCAACCTCGATCTAGAGCTGGCCATGGAGAATTTGAAGAAGGCCCAAGACGAAGCAGCCATCATGTGAGGTAACAATTCTATCGACTATTAGTCATGCCATCTTTACCTTTCAACCTTTAAACCGAGTGATTCCACTCGAACAGATGTGCGTAGTGAAAATCGTCAACTCCAAGATCGTCTGAAGAATGTTATTTCTTTAGACAAAATGAAGCAAGCTCTGGAGCAGAAGGACCTTGACCCCGCAGCAGCACAGAAGACGGCGCGGGAGAAAACTGAACTTGCTGACAAGAAGTTGGCTTCAGTCAGCAAGTCAGAAGAAGAAAACGCCAAGCTAAAAACTGCCGTCGACGAAGCCAAGAAGGAAGTTGTGCAGCTGAAGGAGGAGAAGGTGGCTTTGACAGACAGAGTCGGCGATCTCACTCGGAAGAAGGATGAGCTGGAAGCTGATCTGGGAGGTCCTGCCAAGAAAATTTTCCTCATGCTTGAAGGTACCTTTCTTTATCCCACTGACTGCAAAGAACTTATCCATTGTGCCTCTATCACCTCAACAATCTTTTGTTTGTGCAGAATTTTGTCATAACTTTGAGGAAGAGACCGGGCAGATCGAGACAAGCTTAGACCCCATCAACTCCTCCATCAAGGATGAAGCTGCTATGAATGCACTGCGACTGGAATCTCGTCTAGCCAGTGTTTTGGACTACCTTGGCAGACTGAAAGTAGCGGTGTCACGGATCGACACGGAACTCTGGCCCGATGTGACGTTCCAGAATGACCTCGAGTCACTGATGACTCGACTCAACGGCATCCCTGAACGAGTGCAGGCGTGGAAGAAGTCATCTTCTCGCTGTGGTGCTGACGTGGCTCTGTCGTTGGTCCGGGTCCATTGCAAGGAAGTCTAGGAAGAGAAGCTGATGACTCTCAAGGTTGCCAATACCAAGAAGCTTCAATTCCAATCTTTCATGGAGACCTTCATCGACGCCGTGACTCACATTGCAGACGGCATCGATCTTGACAGCTTCGTTGAGCCAGCAAGTCCTACTCCTGCCGAGTGAAAACTTGATAACTTGATTCTATTTGCCTCGGAATGTCGAGTGATCCTATAATCGTTACAACTCTTTCGGGCTTGACGCTCAAGTACTTCTGCTGGTGGTTTTGAACCTTCAGGGATTTATCCGAACTTGGTTTTTCTTTTGAATGTGGTAGCTTTGTCTTTATCACCTTCAAATTTCTTGACTCGAGCAAATTGGGAATCGTGACTAAATCATCAAGTGAGAGGGTCGCTCTTTACTCGGAGTAGACGTTTTACTTGTGGCGCATCTTCAAGTGCAATCAGACGTTGTACTTGTGGCGCAGCTCCGAGTGCAACCAGACATTGCACTTGTGGTGCAGCTCCGAGTGCAACCAGACATTGTACTTGTGGCACAGCTCCGAGGGCAGCTAGATATTGTACTTGTGGCACAACTCCGAGGGCAGCCAGATGTTGTACTTGTGGTGTAGCTCCGAGTGCAACCAGACATTATACTTGTGGCGCAGCTCAAGGTGCGTGGCCAAGATTTTCCGAGTGAGAAGGTTCTTCTACACTTAGAGTATATTTTGAAACTTAGGCGAGTACGGGGTCGCAACTAAACCCCCGAGTGAGAGGGTTGCTCTTCACTCGGAGTAGCTTTGTTACTTAGGCGAGTACGGGATCGCGGCTAAGCCCCCGAGTGGGAGGGTTGCTCTCCACTCGGAGTAGTTTTGTAACTTAGGCGAGTACGGGATCGCGGCTAAGCCCCCGAGTGGGAGGATTGCTCTCTATTCGGAGTAGTTTTGTAACTTACGCGAATACGGGATCACGGCTAAGCCCCCGAGTGGGAGGATTGCTCTCCACTCGGAGTAGTTTTGTAACTTAGGCGAATACGGGATCGCGGCTAAGCCCCTGAGTGGGAGGATTGCTCTCCACTCGGGGTAGTTTTGTAACTTAGGCGAGTACGGGATTGCGGCTAAGCCCCCGAGTGGGAGGATTACTCTCCACTCGGAGTAGTTTTGTAACTTAGGCGAGTACGGGATCGCGGCTAAGCCCCCGAGTGGGAGGATTGATCTCTACTCAGAGTAGTTTTGAAACTTGGGCGAGTACGAGATCGCGGCTAAGCCCCCGAGTGGGACGATTGCTCTCCACTCGGAGTAGTTTTGTAACTTAGGTGAGTATGGGATCGCGGCTAAGCCCCCGAGTGGGAGGATTGCTCTCCACTCGGAGTAGTTTTATAACTTAGGCGAGTACGGGATCACGCAAATCCCCCGAGTGGGAGGATTGCTCTCCACTCGGAGTAGTTCTGTAACTTAGGCAAGTACGGGATCGCGGCTAAGCCCCCAAGTGGGAGGATTGCTCTCCACTCGGAGTAGTTTTGTAAAACTTAGGCGAATCGGGTTCACGGCTAAGCCCCCAAGTGGGAGGGTTGCTCTCCACTCGAAGTGTTTTTGAAACTTAGATGAATCAGATTCGCGGCTAAGCCACCCACTGGGGGATTTAAACACATATGCTTATGCGATAACAATCATTAAGATACTGCGAAAATCATGTCTTTGATAAGCCGACTGAAGGATTCTTTATTACAACTCGTCGATCCGAGTGTTCTAGGTATAGAAGAGGCGGAGCAGATCCGCATTCCACGAGCATGGCTCGTCTTCTTTCTTAGCTGCATTGTAGAGGTGATATGCCTTGTTGTAGAGCACCTTGGTGATTATGAAGGGCCCTTCCCATGCCGGAGCGAACTTGTGAGGCCGTTTCTGGTGCACTCGGAGTACAAGGTCTCCTTCCTGAAATGCTCGGCCTATGATGTTTTGGGCATGGAATCGACGCAAGTCTTGTTGATAAATGGTGGACCGGATCAAAGCCATCTCTCTTTCTTCCTCTAGGAGATCAACTGCATCCTGGCGCGCCGGTTCTGCTTCAGCTTGTGAGAAAAGTTCCACTCGAGGGGCATTGTGCAGCAAATCACTCAGAAGCATGGCTTCAGCACCGTACACCATGAAGAAAGGGGTTCGATCGGTCGACCGATTGGGAGTCGTTCTCAGTCCCTATAGGACAGATGGCAATTCAGTCACCCAAGCTCCAGCAGCAAGCTTGAGGTCGCGCATCAGTCGAGGTTTTAGCACTTGAAGGATCAAGCCCTTTGCTCTTTTTGCCTGCCCATTCGACTGCGGGTGTGCAACGGATGCGTAATTGACCTGAGTGCCTTGGGTCACGCAAAATGCTCTGAACTCATTAGAATCAAAGTTGGAGCCGTTATCTGTGATAATAGCTGTGAGGGACTCCATATCTGAATATCAGCTCTTTGATGAAACTGATGGCAGTGCTTGAGTCAAGATTCTTGATAGGCTTGGCTTCGATCCACTTGGTGAACTTGTCGATTGCTATGAGCAAATGAGTGAAACCACTTCTGCCAGTCTTGAATGGTCCGACCATGTCCAACCACCAAATTGCAAAAGGCCAGACGAGTGGAATGGTCTTCAAGGCAGACGCAGGCTTGTGAGACATGTTTGAGTAAAACTGGCAGCCTTCACACTTGTCAACTATATCTTTAGCCATTTCATTCGCTCGCGGCTAGTAAAATCCCGCTCGGTATGCTTTGGCCATGATGGTCTGAGAGGACGCGTGGTGACCATAGGTCCCATAGTGAATCTCATTGAAGATCAGTCGACCTTCTTCTGGAGAGATGCAACACTGAGTCACTCCGGTAACACTTTCTCTGTAAAGTTGTCCACTTATTACTGTGAAGGCTTTGGATTGGCGGACGATCTGGCGGGCCTCATCCTCATCCTCTGGGAGTTCTTGCCTGAGTAGATATGCAATATATGGCACCGTCCAATCTGGAGTGATCACCAAAACCTCCATCATCAAGTCGACTACTGCTGGAACTTCAATCTTAGTCGAATTGGTTGAACTTATCGATTGCGGGGGCTCCTCTGTAAAGGGATCTTCTTGGACTGATGGGGTATGAAGATGTTCTAAGAACACATTACTGGGAATTGGTTTCTGAGTGGAACCCAACTTCGCCAGATCGTCAGCCGCTTGATTCTTGATTCGGGGTATGTGGTGGAGCTCCAACCCCTTGAACTTCTTCTCTAGTTTCCTCACTACATTGCAGTAACCGGTCATAGCTGGGCTCCTGATATCCCAATCCTTCATCACTTGATTGACCATCAAGTCCGAGTCACCGTAGACCATTAGGCGACAGACGCCATGTGAGATGGCCATACGCAACCCATACAGAAGTGCTTCGTACTCAGCTTCATTGTTTGAAGAATCTAAGTGAATCTGGAGGACATAACTGAGCCTGCCACCTCTTGGGGATACCAGGACCACTCTAGCACTAGAGCCATTTAGCATTTTGGATCCATCAAAGAACATAGTCCAATGTTCCGAGTGAATCTGAGTCGGTTGCTGCTGTTCGATCCATTCGGCCAGGAAATCTGCTATTGCTTGAGACTTGATCGCCTTTTTTTCCTTGAACTTGATATCCAAAGGGAGGAGTTCAATAGCCCACTTGGCCACTCGACCGGTTGCATCTCGGTTGTTCAAGATTTCTGATAACGGAGCATCACTAACGACTAAAATTGAGTGGTCTACGAAGTAATGTGCAACTTTCTTCGTGGTTAGATAAATCCCATAGACAATCTTCTGATAATGCGGATACCGTTGCTTGGACGAGGTCAAGACTTCAGAGATATAATACACTGGACGCTGAACTTTATACGCTTTGCCTTCTTCCTCCCACTCGACTATGAGCACTGTGCTGACAACTTGTCCTGTGGCTGCAATATACAACAGTAAAGGCTCTTTGCTAACTGGGGCATCAAGCACCGGCTAGGTGGAAAGCAGGGCTTTGAGCTCTACAAATGCTGCTTCGGCTTCAGGAGTCCACTCGAACTTGTCAGATTTGTTCATCAATCGGTAAAGAGGCAATGCCTTTTCACTGAGACGCGAGATGAATCGACTCAGTGCAGCCAAACAACCTGTAAGCTTCTGAACATCATGCACATGCACATGACGTTTCATTCGGAGAATTGCTCCAATTTTCTCTGGTTTTATGTCGATTCCTCATTCAGAAACAAGAAAGAAGAGTAACTTTCTGCTTGGGACTCCGAATGTGCATTTTAACGGATTGAGCTTGATGCCATATCTTCTTAAGTTGGCAAATGTTTCGGCGAGGTCAGTCAACAGGTCGGAACCTTTACGTGTCTTGACCATGATATCATCCATGTATGCTTCCACATTCCGACTGATTTGAGTGAGCAGACACTTCTGAATCATGCGCATGAATGTGGCGCCATCATTCTTAAGACCAAAGGGCATGGTGACATAACAAAAACACCCGAATGGGGTGATGAAGGCTGTTTTTATTTCATCGGGTCCATACAGTCGGATCTGTGGTACCCGGAATATGCATCCAAAAGGACAAACACTCACACCCCGCAGTTGAGTCAACGATCTGGTCGATGCAGGGGAGAGGGAAGTGATCTTTCGTGCAGGCCCGATTGATGTGCTTGAAATCGATACACATACGAAGTGAATCATCTTTCTTGGGGACCATGACAACATTGGCGAGCCACTCAGAGTGGTATATCTCATGGATGAACTTAGCTACGAGGAGCCGAGCCACCTCTTCGCCAATTGCTTTTCTCTTCTCCATAGAGGACCGACGGAGATGTTCCTTGACTGGTTTTACTTTTGAGTCGACGGGCAAACAGTGCTCAGCCAGTTCTCTGGGTACCCCCGTCATGTCAGATGGTTTCCATGCGATGATGTCCCAGTTCTCAGAGAGGAACTGGATGAGCGATTCTTCCTATTTGCCATTGAGTGTTGTTGAGATGTGGGTCAGAGCGGCATTGGGATCAGTCGGGTGAATATGAACAAGCTTCGTCTCACCAGCCGACTGAAATGCGGACTCTGAAGCAGGCTTCTTGGCTCGCAACAAATCACTCGGATCTGCATTTTTGTTGTATTCTTCCATGTCAACTGCTGCCATCTGCTCATCGACAATTTTTGAACCCTTCTGGAGGCATTCTTCCGCTCTTTGCCGATTCCGTATGATTGTGATCACACCTCTGGGACCGTGCATCTTCAACTTGAGGTATACGTAACACGGTCGAGCCATGAAACGAGCATATGCTGGCCTACCTAGAATTGCATGGTAGGCACTGTGAAAATCCACCACCTCAAACGTCAAATTTTCCTTGCGGTAATTCTTCGAATCACCAAACCACGTCAAGAGTAATCTGATCGAGTGAATCTGCTTTGTTTCCTGGGATGACTCCGTGAAACCACATATTACTCTCACTGAGCTTGGACACCGGAATGGCCATCCCTCAGAGGGTCTCAGCATACAAAATGTTCAAGCCACTACCGCCATCCATCAAAACATTGGTCAGTCGGGTGCCACCAACAACTGGGTCGACTATCAACTCTTGCCGCCCAGGGGTAGCAACGTGCGCTGGGTGATCGGACTGGTCAAATGTAATGGGAGTTTTTGACCACTTCATATACGTCGTAGTTGCCGGAGCAACCATGTTCACTTCTCTATTGATGACTTTAAGTCGACTTTTGCTCTCAAGGTGAGCAAAAATCACCAAAGTAGCATTGACATTGGGATAACCATCATCTTCCTCTTTATCCTCATCCTTATCAGATTCTTTTTCCTTCTGACTGGGCTAACCTTCTCGGAAACTCTGAATCAGGAGTCGACACCGTCGAGTGGTATGTTTCGGCAGAATCAAGTTACCCTCTGCATATGTTTTGGTGCGTATGTGGCACGGCAAATCAAGAACATCATTTCCTGCCTGATCTTTCACTTTTTGGGGACCCATGGCCCTTTAGGCTTTCCCTTGAACTTCCCTTGATTCAAAGCTGCAGCTTCAGTAGGACCTGCTGCTTCATCCTTGCGCTTCTGCTTCCGACTGGAATTTCCTCCTCCGGTGTCTTGGGCGATTGGTTTGTTCTTGCCACTGCGGATTTGGTCCTCCTCTTCGCTGTTGGCGTACCGAGTGGCTATTTCCATCATTGGGGCCAGGGACATGTCACCTGACCGACCGAATTTCAGGTTGAGCTCTGTAGCGCCCAAGATGCGATTCTATCACAATCACATGATGAACTCATGATTGGGGCACAACCGCATTTCAAGCGCATAGCAAGGTGGATATCATTACAACATACCATGTACTGAATAGATGAGAATATAAGATAAAGGCTTACACTCGCCACAAGTTACAACAATCATACAATAATACATCAATACATAGCAATCATCATACAGGAGAGCAGGATCCGATTATGGATGAAATAAAACGAAACAGACGAACGACATCCACCGTGCCAGCCCAGGCTCCCCCGACCTGGAACCTATCCCTTGATCGAATAAGAAGAACTCCAAAAGCAATCAAGCATCGCTCTCATGTCAGGTCATCACATTACCTGTAGCTACAACTGCTGTTGTAGTAATCTATGAGCCACAAGGACTCAGCAATCCCATTACCATGGGTATCAAGACTAGCAAAGCTTAATGGGTAGGAAAAGGTAAGTTGTGAGGTAGCAGCAGCGACTAAGCAATGTATGGTGGCTAACTTACGAGTATAAGAATAAGATGAGAAACTACGCAAACGACCGCAAACTAGTAATGATCAATAAGTGACCCTGAACGACTTATGTTCAAACATAACCCAACCGTGTTCTCCTCTCGAACTTCCCTGAAAAGAGATAGTCACGGTTATACAACGCGGTTGGTGTATTTTAATTGAGTTTACTTCAAGTCCTCTACAACTGGATATTAACAAATTCCCATCTGCCACATAACCGCGGGCACGGATCTCGAAAGTTTAAAGCCTGCAGGGGTGTCCCAACTTAGCCCATTACAAGCTCACGATCCGCGGAGACAATCCTCCATCGCGGGACACCCGATCAGACTCGGAATGCCGGTGCACAAGACATTCTGACAATGGTAAAACAAAACCAGGAAGACCTCCCGATGTGCCAACAAATCCTGATAGAAGCCGCACGTATCTTGTTCTCAGGGCACACCGGATGGGCCAGACGTCGGGTTGGTCGAGACCCTGGTTGTCCAGGGGGCGCCGGACATCGCCCGGTTTGGACCAACACTCAAAGGAGCACTGGACCGGGGGTTGATTAAAAATCCACGGGGGCCGACAAGTCCCTATGCAAGTTTTAGTTGTTATTAGGCAAATGGTAAAACCAATAATGCTGGGCCTTTCTGGAAGAGTTTTATTCAAAGCGAACTGTCAAGCGGGTCCCATACCCCTCACCATGTTAGGGACGCAAAATCAAGGAACATAACACCGGTATGACGAAAAGTAGGGTGGCAAGAGTGGAACAAAACACCAGGCATAAGGCCGAGCCTTCCACCCTTTACCAAGTATATGGATGCATTAATTAAATAAGAGATAATGTGATATACAATAATATCCATGTCCCAACATGGAACAACCTGCAACTAGCAACGCCATAAGAGGGGCTAAGCAAAGCGGTAACATAGCCAAACAACGGTTTGTTGGGACGGCGGAAAAAGGTTAGAGGCTGACTTGGCAATTTGGGAGGCTTTATAAACAAGTGGTAGGTAGCGCGACATAGCGATAGCATCGAGACAACTAGCATAGCAAAGATAGTAGTGGTATCTAGAGTAACGGTCATCTTGCCTGAAATCCCGCTAGGAAGAAGAACGAGTCCAAGAATAAGATGAACCAACATAGTCAAATAGATCCTCACAATCTCAACGTAACCGGAACTATCGAGAAGAAGCACAACCGGAAAGAAGCAAACAACATGCTAAACAACCATCACATAAACATGGCATGATGCACAATCAAGGATGATGCATGTCCGGTTTAATGAGGCATGGCATGGCAAAGTGCACAAACAATACTACAAGTTAAGTGGAGCTCAATATTGTTTGTGCACTTCACAACAATTATTTAGTTCTCTTTGCATACTGACGGAACTTCACAACAATTATTTAGTTCTCTCTCGTTTATGAACAAGATAATATTAAATGTTGGTTAACGTGGCAAGAGGTGTAGCATAATAAAACTACCTATCTAGGAAAGTTTAAATGAGGCCGGAACAATAAACAACAATTCCGGAAAATCTCATATGCATATTTTGGGATTGGTATTGTTCTGCCCTAAACACAATTTTAGAGTTGTTAAACATGCAAAGTAATGCTACCATGTTAATCTATGCATTTTTCTAAGCAAGTTACATATATAATTTATTTAATTCGAAGCTACGGTTATTTAGTTATGGAAAAAATCATTTTAACATGGCATTTAGCAAACTAAATGCAAACATCATCTTAAACATTTTAAACATGCATGAATGTTGTAAATTATGAAAGTACAGGAAATTCTAAGCATTTTACATGTTTAAAACATTTTAATCCGATGCACGGTTCATGAGTTATTAAATGCCTGAAGAACATGGGTCTTTCTGCAAAACTGGTAGTCTCTGGATAATTGCTAAAATTGCAATAAAGGAAAAAAACACGCATCAGGCCGAATCTGCAGGCTGCTGGGGCGCTCACCATGGGCTCGGCCCAGTAGGTGCAGCGGCTGGACGGGCTGGCTGCGGCTTGTTGCGCTGGGCCGCAGCGTTCACGTGCTGGCTCGAATCAGGATCAACACGACCGATGCAGGGGAAGCAGGGCATCTCCTCTTCGAGCCAAGGTGCACGAGGAGCTTGCTACCAGCGGGGCGATGACGCAGCTACGGAAGGCCGAGGAACAGGTGGATCCGGGAACGGGGTCGCGCAGGCGGCGGATCCGGCGGAACTGGAGGCGGCGCGACGAACTGAGGAGGCAATGACCTCTACTCCTCCAGCAAAACGACGACGAGGTGGAGAAGTCAGCCGCAGCACGACGCGAGGAAAAGAAAAGGGGCCAGAGGCTGTGCAAGGAGCTCACCAGCGGGCGGTGAGGACGATGCCGAGCAGGAGGAACCGGGCGAGGCGGCTTGGACTTGGCGCTGTCGTCCTCATCCTCCGTGATCGCACATAGAAGCAGGGGAGGCAGTGGCCCGACTCAGGCGGCTTGGCGAGGGGAGAGGTCAACGCAGTCATGTGTCTCCTCGTTCGATGCAGGGGGCAGTAGGCGCGGTGACGCTGGTCGATGGCGCTGGCCATGGGAACTCCGGCGAGTTCTCTGACGAGAAGGAGAGCGGGCGTCGGGGATTGCAGGTCCTGGGTGGAGCAGCAGGGGCGATGGCTATGGCGCGGCCGTGGGCGTGCAGATGACCATGAGGAGGCGCGGAAGGTTGTTGCTGCGAGATGTGGTGCAAGATAGAGAGAGAGGTCAGCGAGGAGGAGCGGCAGGGCTTGCGATGAAGTGGCTCACCGGAGATGGTGAGGCGACGGAGCGGGTGGTGGCTGGCACGGTGCCACGTGGGAAGGAGGGCGCCGGTCATGGTGGGGCTTGAGCTCCTGGTTCGCTAGGAAAACGACGACGGGGACGAAGCAAGGGTCCGATGAATCCGGGCGACTCGCAACAAGGACGACAGAGGAGGCCATGGCGAGGAGGCAAATGGTGACTCCAATGACACGAGGCTGAAGATGGCGGGGTTGAGGAAGAGCCCGGGCGCCATGGACGACAAGTGAGGGAGCTCGGGGAAGCAACTACATCGGGAGGTGGTGACGCTGGAGCATTCTTGGGGAGGAGAAGTGGCACGCGAGGAGCCGCTGCTGGTCATGGTCGTCGGCGGGGATGAGGCCTCGGGCAGGAGGAGATCGGCTAGCGGCGCTGGTTGTATGGGTGCAGAAATTGAGGTGGAGGATTTTTGGATCAGGAGGAGATCCCGAGGTGGGAGATGCTGGCGGTGGTGGGATGGGACAAGGGTCCTATTTTTTAGGGTTTGACCAGATTTAGACTAGGAGTCTCTTATATAGGGAAAATGGGGGAGTTTAGGGTAGATTCAGAACCTCTGATCGAAATCGAGCGGTTGAGAAAAATAGACTAGGAGAGTTCAATAAATAAAACAAAGATGTTTAAGGGATGTTTGGGGATGATCCAGACCCATAGGTAACGACAGAGCGGGTCGGGTTAGGGACAACTTTTGGACGCGGGCGAGGGGTCTGAGTAAAGTGTAGAGAGGGTCAAACGGTCAGACAAGAGGGGCTCGGAAAACCCGACCGATCTCAGAACAGTCAATGAAAGCAAGGGGTTTAATGGGCTCAGAAAAGAGAGAGAAGAGGGCGGCCCGGCTGGTCTAAGAGAAGGTCAACAAAGACAACGAAGAAGCGGCGACTACGAGCAGATGCAACTTTTGAAAACATGACGTCAACGGAGTGCCGATGCAATGTGATTGATGCGATGATGAATGCAACAAACAAATAATTAACATAGCTGACACGCAAAACAAGGAAGGCATCTAGAGCGTCGGTCTTGGGGCGTCACAACTCTCCTCAACTTACAAGAGATCTCGACCTGAGATCTAAGGATGGCATCGGAGAGAAGCAGAAAAGGAAGAGGAGAGGTAGAACTAAGTTGCTTCTTGTACAAACGAGTGAAACCAATGAACCTTGAGAGGTTAAATTTTTTTGACAAAAGAATACAACGGAAATGAACGAAGTTGAAAACACTCCGTTAGAAAAGTGGAACAAGGAACATTGTGAAAACCTTGTTGGTGCAAAGACATGAATGAAGTGCTCCAGCGACAAGGAAGGACATGTAACCACTCTGGTTGAAACGGAATAAGAAAGGAATGAGAACAAAAGAATGCAGGTAGCACTCCAGTACAAAAGAGAAGCAAAACTTGACAAGATGGGAAGAACCTGAAAAGAGGACACGACACTCTGGTTAAATGGATAAGCACGAAAAGAACACGATCCTCACAATACGAGATGATGAGTGAAGAGAGCAACATCACAATGCCTCCGGAAGAAAGAATAGAAGATAGGTCATTGGAATAAAAGAATGGAGAAGAAAATGACAACTTCTGCCACAAATGAGCTTGGAAAGTATCCTTGCCAAGAAGGATTGAACGAAGTTGTTGGAAAATCAACAACGAAAAGAACAAGCTTGTTGTGGGCTTATGGAAACATCTCAAGAATATGAGGTGACAAACGGCCACTAACGAAAACCATTGATTTGAGTGAGAGCACCAAAGAGATGAAAAACTTCTTTCACCGCGAGAATAGGAGGAATCTTGGATCATTGATAAACACAAAAATAGCAACATTCCTTAGGGAAGGCTTTAAATGAAATCTATACCAAGATAACACCAACGAAGAAATTGTTGGGTTGAAAAGATCTCGTGAACGAATTGAAAATGATGGGTTTAAAATATATCACTCTTGAAAACTTGTGAATCATGAAACACAAAAGGAAATTGTCAAGAATGACATAACACCACCGCAAATGATAAGGTCGAAAGAATTGCACTTCAAAATGCAACATGAAGAAATCTTGAACTCCTCCAAAAAGAATCTTGAAGAATGCTTCAAGAACGAACAAAATCTTTGATGAACCACCATGTTGAGCCTTCGTGAGAACACCGGTAACAAAAGAATAATAAAACAAAAGGAAAGATAAGTTGAAAACACAAGGCGAAGCCTTGCAATGATTGGATGGAGCTTCGCGATGATATAACCGAGAAAACTTGGAACTCCGGAAAAAGAAAGATGAAACAATTGAAACTGAGAATTTGATGAACCTCCGTAATAAGGAATTGAATTCACTCGATGAAACAAGAATAAGAATTACATTATGCTTATTCTTCATCAATTAAATTGATGACCAATGGATTTGGCATACTACTCATTCTCGTTGGAAGGGGTTAAGGAGAGATATATCACAAACTTGGGAAAGTCTTGAACGAACCACCAATAGGAATTGAAAAAGAACGTAGCAAAGGGACGGATCACCGGGAAGATTTAGAAAATGAATGAAGATACTTGAGGGAATTCAGATACGAGAGAACGAAGAGATCATGAACTGATTACAGGATATTTGAACGATGGACTGGAACAATTGGGGAATGAGAGCTGAACGTTGAGAACGAATAAATCCAAAATGATGGGATTCATAGGAACAAAATGGAAAGAACTCATGAAATGCTTCAGATTGGTATGAAAAGAATTCTCACGATTGCAAATGATTTGAGAGGATGGCATGAACCTAGAACTGCGAATCTTCAAGAGAACGGACCAAGATTTAGGAAAAAATTCTTCTTCGGTCTTCAAATGTTGAGAATGATGATGAGAACCACCATGACAATTGATGAGACACTCCGAAACAATGAAGAATAGAAATGTTGAACCAGCGATCTTGGAGAAGGAATATGACTGATGATAATTCATTCTTACGTCAAACTTTGAAAAAGAATTTGAGAATAACTCCGGAAAAATCAGAAGAGTTAGGTAAGATCCTGGGTAAAGAACTGTGGGTTAGGGCCCACTCAAGAGAAACACCGTTGAAATGATTTTGAAGAGAGATTGCACCAGTTGAATTAAATGGCTTGAATGAGATAACATCCTCGAAAGAACTTGAGCAAATTGAGAATGGAAACTTGAATCTTCTGAGTCATCTTCAGTGCTCCGGAACAAATGAATAGCAAGAGGTGAATGATTGAGAGGTGCACCAGCGAGAAAAAGCATTTGAAAGGAGGAAAGGGATATGATCAACACCGAAAGCTTGAATTGAATCCACCGGAGAAGAAAACGAGAACGAAGAAGGATGAACTTGAAGCTCCTAAGCATCTTCATGAGAATCACCGGCTAAGAACATTGAAGGAAAGAATGAAGAAACTTCACATCAATGAAATGGATAACGGATTAAGAAATCCGATTTCTTGAAGAAAAAGGGTGGGAGGGCGGGAAAAACAAAGGCAACTTGGGACGGATGAAAACGAGCACCAGTTGGAAAAGAATTGACATGAAAATCTCGTTGATCAAGAAGGATTAGCACTCCCATAGAAAATATGAGAACACAACTTAGGAAAGGTATGGAATCAACATTGACATCGAAGCAACTCGAATACCACAACTCAAAACACAACAAAGTATTTGGCTTGCATAATAAGCCGGAACAAACATATGATATACCCCATATAGTATCATGTGTCTGTTGGAAAGATATCCTACGAGATACTTGAATTCCCACCTAAAAACTCCTGAAACTTTCTGGTTATGCAATATGGTGTTGGGGATACAGGGAGGCACAAATATATCACACAACTAACAAGCCCTACGCTCCAACTGTATCCATCCGTCAACACATAACCAAGAAACCTTCAGAAATCGTGTACCTCAGACCTTCGAAAACGTCCGATATACTAGATGTGGCAATACATCTGATCGCTCTCCCCAGTACTGGGTGTCGTTAAACTACTCTCACCACCAAGAGTATAGAAGCATTTTCGATGTCGATGAACTCTGGTATTCCAGAACTGAAACGATAAGCACTGTGACAAAAAAACCTTGGAGCTCAACTCCCCGGGACACCGTCACAACCCCTAAATGTCATGAGGCACCAAGAAAAAATTCCTGTCACAATGATATCGCAACAATCCAACAATACCCGCATGATCCTACAAAAAAATTGAGTGAAAAAGAGGAGAGTGAAGTCAAAACATCTATGTCAGGAGTCCTCACCAGAGCGACGAAGGGGCTGAGGAGTAAAACGTATTTCTACTCTCCGATATAACTAAGACTCAAAATAGTTTTCTTCTAGACTCAACAACGGCAACAGTTCGATCAATCAAGGGGACTCCTAAAGTCGGTAAGGCTCTGATACCAACTTGTAGTGCCCAAGATGCGATTCTATCCCAATCACGTGATGAACTCATGATTAGGGTACAACCGCATTTCGAGCGCATAGCAAGGTGGATATCATTACAACATACCATGTACTGAATAGATGAGAATACAAGATAAAGGCTTACACTCGCCACAAGTTACAACATTCATACAACAATACATCAATACATAGCAATCATCATACATGAGAGTAGGATCCGATTATGGATGAAATAAAACGAAAAAGAAGAACGACATCCACCCTGCTAGCCCAAGCTCCCCCGACTTGGAACCTATCCCTTGATAGAAGAAGAAGAACTCCAAAAGCAATCAAGCATCCCTCTCACGTCAGGTCATCGCATTACCTATACCTGCAACTGTTGTTGTAGTAATTTGTGAGCCACGAGGACTCAGGAATCCCATTACCATGGGTATCAAGACTAACAAAGCTTAATGGGTAGGAAAAGGTAAGTGGTGAGGTTGCAGCAGCGACTAAGCAATGTATGGTGGCTAACTTACGAGTATAAGAATAAGATGAGAAACTACGCAAACGGTTGCAAACTAGTAATGATCAATAAGTGATCCTGAACTACTTACGTTCAAACATAACCCAACCGTGTTCTCCTCTCGAACTTCCCCGAAAAGAGACAGTCATGGTTACACAACGCGGTTGGTGTATTTTAATTGAGTTTACTTCAAGTACTCTACAACTGGTTATTAAAAAATTCCCATCTGCCACATAACCACGGCCACGTCTCTCGAAAGTTTAAAGCCTGCAGGGGTGTCCCAACTTAGCCCATTACAAGCTCAGATCCGCGGAGACAATACTCCATCGCGGGACAGCCGATTAGACTCGGAATCCTAGTGCACAAGACATTTTGACAATGGTAAAACAAAACCAGCAAGATCTCCCGATGTGCCGACAAATCCCGATAGGAGCCGCACGTATCTCGTTCTCAGGGCACATCGGATGGGCCAGACGTCGGGTTGGCTGAGACCCTGGTTGCCCAGGGGCACCGGATATCGTCTGGTTTGGACCAACACTCAGAGGAGCACTGGCCCGGGGGTTGATTTAAAATCCACGGGGGCCGGCAAGTCCCTATGAAAGTTTTAGTTGTTATTAGGCAAATGGTAAAACCAATTTTGGGCCTTGCTGGAAGAGTTTTATTCAAAGCGAACTGTCAAGAGGGTCCCATACCCCTCACCGTGCTAGGGACGCAAAATCAAGGAACATAACACCGATATGACGGAAACTAGGGTGGCAAGAGTGGAACAAAACACCAGGTATAAGGCCGAGCCTTCCACCCTTTACCAAGTATATAGATGCATTAATTAAATTAGAGATAATGTGATATCCCATGATATCCATGTCCCAACATGGAACAACCTGCAACTAGCAACGCTATAAGAGGGGCTGAGCAAAGCGGTAACATAGCCAAACAACGATTTGCTGGGACGGTGGAAAAAGGTTAGAGGCCGACTTGGCAATTTGGGAGGCTTTATAAACAAGTGGTAGGTAGCGCGACATGGCGATAGCATCGAGACAACTAGCATAACAAAGATAGTAGCGGTATCCAGAGTAACGGTCATCTTGCCTGAAATCCCGCTAGGAAGAAGAACGAGTCCAAGAAGAAGACGGACCAACATAGTCGAACGGATCCTCACAACCGCAACGTAACCGGAACTATCGAGAAGAAGCACAGCCGGAAAGAAGCAAACAACATGGTAAACAACTATCACATAAACATGGCATGATGCACAATCAAGGATGATGCATGTCTGCTTTAATGAGGCTTGGCATGGCAAAGTGCACAAATAATACTACAAGTTAAGTGGAGTTCAATATGGAACGAGTTGCATATTGACGGAACTTCACAACAATTATTTAGTTCTCTCTCCTTTATTAACAAGACACGATTAAATGTTGGTTAACATGGCAAGAGGTGTAGCATAATAAAACTACCTATCTAGGCAAGTTTAAATGAGGCGGGAACAACAAACAACAATTCCAGAAAATCTCATATGCATATTTTGGGATTGGTACTATTCTGCCCTAAACATAATTTTAGAGTTGTTAAACATGCAAAGTAATGCTACCATGTTAATCTATGCATTTTTCTAAGCAAGTTACATATATAATTTATTTAATTCAGAGCTACGGTTATTTAGTTATGGAAAAAATCATTTTAACATGGCATTTAGCAAATTAAATGCAAACAACATTTTAAACATACTTGAAAGTTTAAAATTATGAAAGTACATGAAATTCTAAGCATTTTACATGTTTAAAACATTTTAATCTGATGCATGGTTCATGAGTTATTAAATGCATGAAGAACAGGGGTCCTTCTACAAAACTAGCAGTCTCTGGATAATTGCTAAAATTGCAACAGAGGAAAAAAACACGCATCGAGCCGAATCTGCAGGCTGCTGGGGCACTCACCATGGGCTTGGCCCAGTAGGTGTAGCAGCTGGATGGGCTGGCCGCGGCTTGTTGCACTAGGCCACAACATTCACGTGCTGGCTCGGATCGGGGTCAATGCGAACGATGCAGGGGAAGCAGGGCGTCTCCTCTTCGAGCCAAGGCGCGGGAGGAGCTAGCAGCAACGAGGCGATGACACAGCTACGGGAGGTCGAGGAACAGGTGGATTCGGGAGTAGGGTCGCGTTGGCGGCGGATCCGGCGGAACTGGAGGCGACGCGACGAACTGAAGAGGCAACGACCTCGACTCCTGCAGCAAAACGACGGCGAGGCGAAGAAGTCAGCCGCGGCGTGACATGAGGAAAAGAAAAGGGACCAGAGGCTGCACAAGGAGAGTTCAATAAATAAAACGGAGATGTTTTAGGGATGTTTGGGGATGATCCGGACCCATCGGTAACGACAGAGTGGGTCGAGTTCGAGACAACTTTTGGACGCGTGCGACGGGTCTGAGTAAAGTGTAGAGAGGGTCAAACGGTCAGACAAGAGGGGCTCGAAAAACCCGATCGGTCTCGAAATGGTCAACAAAAGCAAGGGGTTTAATGGGCTCAGAAAAGAGAGAGAAGAGGGCGGTCCGGCTGGTCTAAGAGAAGGTCAACAGAGACAATGAAGAAGCGGCGACTACGAGCGGATGAAACTTTTGAAAACATGACAACAACGGAGTTCCTATGCAATGCGAATGATGCGATGATGAATGCAACAAACAAATAATTAACACAACTGACATGCAAAACAAGGAAGGCATCTGGAGCGTCGGTCTTGGGGCGTCACAAGCTCTCTGTACCGAATGCTCTCTTTGAAGGCGCAAACAGCTTGGTGCTCTGATACATTTTCTACAGTATGATGAAGAGTAGTCCATCTCTGGATGAAGTCTCTCAAAGTCTCATTCTATTTCTGAACGCAATGCTGCAATTCAGTCAGTCCAGCAGGTCGCTTGCAGGTGCCCTCAAATGTTTTGATAAACACTCGGGCCAATTCTTGCCAACTGAAAATACTTTCAGGGGCCAACTGATTCAACCAAGCTCTTACTGAACCCTCGAGCATCAACGGGAGGTGCTTCATGGCTACATCATCGTTGCCTCCACCAATCTGCATTGCCATTCGTAATCTTCCAGCCAAGTGTCAGGCTTTGACTCACCGGTGAACTTACTCATGCCCATTGCCAATCTGAAGTTGGGAGGGATCTCTGCAGCACGGATGGCCCTACTGAAACATTCTGGCCCAGAAACATGTACTCTGCTTCCACTCGGATGTTTTCTGTCCTGTCCTTCTCTGTGTGCCCGGCCTCTGTCGACCAGACCTTGTACAAGAAGAGATCTCGCATCAAAACCAGGCTCTCTGGGTCGACTGGAACTCTTCGCTCATCACCATACGGACGCCTGTCATCATACCACCGGGGCGCGTACGACCCGCCCCTCGGAGGGGGCGTAGGCACTTGACGATGGTCATCGCGAGTGTACCGGTGATCATACTGTCCGTGGCCTCAATTCAGGTACTGATCTTGGTGATGCCCTCTATTGTCACGCCGCAGGGGTGATCTTGGGCTATGTGCCAACTGAACTGTGTCCGCAACCACAGATCTACTATGGATCATGTTGCGCGACTGAGAAACATCCGAGTTTTGTTCACCCGCCGCTCGAAGCAGCGCGCGGATCCGCAGGAGCCCCCTATCAACTTCTGAATGAGACAACTGAATTGACTCTGCTATTCGCGCCGCGGCTGCAAGATTCTGGACTAGAGTACGGTATACCTGAGGTTCAGGTGGAAACAATTGACGAGGGCATCGACTGGATTCGGGGATCTGCCGACGGGCACGCTCGTCGAGTGAATGTTGGAGATTCTCCAGTCATGCACGCTCAGCCAAGGTGGCCAGACGCGCCGCCTCCAAGGCCCGAGCCTCGGAGGTCTCCCCAATGATGGGGGTGTGGAGTGCCTCCATGTTGCAACGATGTAGCTCGTCCCTCTGCTCTAAAGTGAGGGCTTCAGGATGATATTTACCGTGACGATGCGACCGGCCACCGCTGCCATCACCGCCGCCACCGCGACAGAACCTAGGTGGGCTACGCGGCATGTCGGCAATGAGGACTTCCGCCGCAGGGTCGCTGCTTCCACACTCGGAAAGAGTCTCCGCGGAACCTGTCAATAGGTTGAATGGTCCGTAGAGAGATTCGTCAGGCTCGATTGGTGTGACTTGAGCGGTGGCTGTCTGTCGAGCCACAGCATGCCTCAACCACCGGTGAAGCTGCGACCGACCGGATCGCTTGCGGTGTCGTACAGAGGGGAGAGTGGATGATGCGGGAGCCGACTGATACTGGGTCGACGGCTGCCGCAGGAGGACGCTGCGGGCGCTCGCTCGGAAGTGCGCCGCCCCACGGACAAGAAGGGCCTCGACATCGAGGGGGGCCTCTTCGAGCCAGGCGGAGTTGTCGGCGATGAAAATGAGCGCGCTGTGACGGATCTCGTGGCCCAAAGCCAAACGACTGCCGGAAACCATGTTGATGAAGATCGGAAAAAACTACAACCTCACCGTAAGTCGCTAAGATGCCTGCCCCACGGTGGGCGCCAACTGTCGTGGGAGTGAGTCTGAGAGTAAGAATAGGGGGTACGTAGGAGGAGGTAAGGTCCTAACTACGGCGAGGTTGTGCACGCAAGGTTTACGCATTCAAGCCCTTCTTGGAGGAAGTAATACCCTACGTGTCGGTGCCCGGAGGCTTGGTCGATTGGATATGGATAAAAGTGTAATGCCCCGGATACAACTTTCCATATTTGGACTCCGACTCTTGCCTTTTCTGGAGATGTGTTGTGAGTTTCCCTTCGTGGTTGGGTTTTGTCTTCGTTTTGCATTTTGTCCATGTCATGCATAGCTTATCATGTCATCATGTGCATCACATTTGCATACGTGTTTGTCTCATGCATCCGAGCATTTTCCCCGTTGCCCGTTTTGCAATCCGGCACTCCTACATCCTCCAGCACCCCCCTTTTGTCTCTTTCCTTGTGCGGGTGTTAAACTTTCTCGGAATGGACTGAGATTTGCCAACCGGCCTTCGTACACCATCAGTAGACCGCCTGTCAAGTTTCATGCCATTTGGAGTTCGTTTGATACTCCAACGGTTGTTGCAGCCCAACACCCCTCTAAAGTGGCCCTATAACCCATCCAAAACCCTCCATCCTCTCGGTCGTTCGATCACGATCGCGTGGCCGAAAAACGCACCTCATTTGGACTCTCCAAACTCCCTCTACCTATAAATATGTGCTCCTCCCGAATTTTTCGCGCAGTCTAAACCCTAGCCCTTCTCCACCGCGCCGCCGGACATGTCCACCCTCGCCGGACATGTCCAGCTGGCCACGTCGCTCCGACCAACCCCATCGCGCCATGTCATCGCGCCGCCGCCCACAGCCTATCTGGCGCCGCCACCTCACCGCGCCTCTCTCTCCTCCCAATGCGGGCCCGTGGAACCCAGATCTGGCCCGCCCGGGCCCAGATCCCCGCCACCCGCGCCCGTAGGCACCTGGCCGCGCCACCGCCCGCCGGCTCTTCGCCGCCGCCGCTTGAGCTCCGCAGGCGCCCGTTCGCCGCGCCCCGCCGGTACCCCGCCGCCGCTCATCACCACCTCTCGCCTCCGCTCCGCGCCTCCGTTCCCGCCGCCGCCTGCGCCGGGCGTGGCCCGCGCGCCACCCAGCCCCGACCGGCTCCGCCCCTCCGCCTAGTCGGCTGCCGCCCCGGAGACCCGCGTCGGCCCCGCGCCGCCCTGTGCCATCTCCTCCTCGCCGGAGATCCGCCTCCGCCGGATTCGAGAGAGGTGGACGAGATCCACCAATCCCGGGAACCAAACGTCGTCCCCGTGCCCGGGTCCCTCCGTCCCGGGTCGAGCCCGTCCCGCGTTGACTTTTCGCGGAGGTGATTTTCTTCTAAGTCCCTAGATCTGCAACATTTTCAAGACCTGTTCATCGCATCATAACTCCTCATCCGTAGCATCGTTTTGTGCATGCAATATATCAAAATGTTCATTAGGATGTGCTCTTCATTTTGTTCCATTGCACCATGCTTTTTTGAGTCCATCTTGATGCCAAAATGACTGATGCAAGAGTGCTATAAAATGTTAGGTGCCGATTCTTAACAGATCTTGAGCATTTGTCATTTTTGCCATGATTATTGTGTGCTGCATATGGTCATGAGCTCTACATGTGTTTTGGGCTATGCCATGCCATATTTACATGGGTGTATGCCATGTATTTTTGTGATCAATGTGGTGACTAGCACAAGCACGCAAAGTAGCTCTCGTGATATTGCTGATTTTAGAGACTTAGAATTTCACTAAGTCTTTGCTCTGCTGTTATTTTTATGCCATGTATTCATGTTGCTACAGAGAGATCCATGCTTCTTTTGAGTATGTTCAGTAAGGATGATTTGGACATATGGTTGTGCTCTATCCATCCATGCCCCTATTTGCATTTATGGAGTGCCCTAGCATGACTCAATCTTGCTCTACTTTTGCTATAAAATGTTCATGGCAGATTATTTACGTGTTAATCAATTTTGCCAAGGTTGTTGTAGTTGATACATGCATGCTATGAGATTGTTCTTGCCATGTTTAGCTTCATTAACATGTCTTCTTGCTGGTAGTATGCTTAGTTTCATGCAATGCCTTGTGTTGAGTGCATCGAGCTTGCAAACATGCCTTCATAATTCTGTTGATG
Organism: Triticum urartu; assembly: GCF_003073215.2. Lineage (NCBI taxonomy): Eukaryota > Viridiplantae > Streptophyta > Magnoliopsida > Poales > Poaceae > Triticum > Triticum urartu. The sequence goes on from NC_053025.1 coordinate 352,587,527, forward strand.
CCATGTCCAGTTTTCTGCTAAGTCTGAATCTGTTAACGAAACTTGCTATGTTTACATGGGTTCCATCTTATCTTCTGATCCTTTTTGGCTTATGGTAAGTAAGGGACTTTTGTTATATGCTTTGAGTAGATTCATGCCATGCCTTGTATTGCTATGTTCTGTTCCTGTAGCATGTTGTTATCTTGCTCTAAACATTGCTTCCTGATGTTAATTCCAGGCATGTTAGTATTTTCACTAAGTCTGTGATGCTGGTATCTTTTGCACTTTTGCCATTCTTGTTTGAACCTGCTCTTGTGTGTTTTAGCCGTAGCTCAGTGTTCATATTTTGTCAAGCATCTTGAGTAGACCACTGCCATGTGCTTTGTTGCTATGTTGGAGTGCAGTAGCTTAGTTTCTTGTTGCATACTAGATGGCATCGTGCTGTTAATCGCAGTATTGTGCCATTCTTGTTTTGCTTGCCATTTGCAAACCGTGCATCCGATTCCGATGATCTTTATATCGATTTCGACCGAAATAAACTCATCTTTCCAGCAGCACGCTTGGTTTGCCAAGTTGAGACCTGGTTCAATCTTTTCCTTCCGGAGCACGCATATGCATTGCACATCACATTCCGCATATCATGCCATGTCATCATGTTGCTTGCGCATTGCACTGTGGTTGATTGTTGTTTCCTTTGCTTGTTTTCTTTCTTTGGGTAGAGCCGGGAGACGAGTTCGTGATCGAGGAACCCGTTGAGTATGCTTACGAGGATCAAGCTTTCGTCAACTCGGAGAACTTTGCAGGCAAGATGGCCATACCCTCGAAATCACTTCTATCTTTGCTTGCTAGTTGCTCGCTCTATAGTTTTGCCGCGATACCTACCATTTGCTATATCATGCCTCCCATTTGCCATGTCAGCCTCTAACCCATCTTTCCTAGCAAACCATTGTTTGGCTATGTTACCGCTTTGCTCAGCCCCTCTTATGGTGTTGCTAGTTGCAGGTGAAGATGGAGTATGTTCCTTGTTGGAACATGTTTTATTGTTGGGATACCATTATTATATCTTGTTTACTTTAATGCATCTATATACTTGGTAAAGGGTGGAAGGCTCGACCTTATGCCTGGTGTTTTGTTCCACTCTTGCCGCCCTAGTTTCCGTCATACCGGTGTTATGTCCCTTGATTTTGCGTTCCTTACGCGGTTGGGTTATAATGGGAACCCCTTGACAGTTCGCCTTGAATAAAACTCCTCCAGCAAGGCCCAACCTTGGTTTTACCATTTGCCACAAAAGCCTTTTTCCCTTGGGTTCTACAGACTCAAGGGTCATCTTTATTTAAAACCCCGGGCCAGTGCTCCTCCGAGTGTTGGTCCAAACTAGAGCACTTTGCAGGGCCCTCCCTTGGCAACTTGGGTTATGTTGGCTTCTGTACGCTTAGCTTATCCGTTGTGCCCTGAGAATGAGATATGTGTAGCTCCTATCGGGATTTGTCGGCACATTCGGGTGGCTTTGCTGGTCTTGTTTTACCATTGTCGAAATGTCTTGTAACCGGAATTCCGAGACTGATCAGGTCTTCCTGGGAGAAGGAATATCCTTCGTTGACCGTGAGAGCTTGTGATGGGCTAAGTTGGGACAACCCTGCAGGGTTTTGAACTTTCGAAAGCCGTGCCCGTGGTTATGGGCAGATGGGAATTTGTTAATATCCGGTTGTAGAAAACTTGACACTTAACTTAATTAAAATGAATCAACCGCGTGTGTAGCAGTGATGGTCTCTTTTCGGCGAAGCCCGGGAAGAGAACACGGTCCCGTGTTATGCTTGAACGTAAGTAGATTTAGGTTCACTTCTAGTTCACGACCGTGCTTGCTTCTCTTCTCGCTCTCATTTGCATAAGTTAGCCACCATATATGCTAGTGCTTGCTGCAACTCCACCTCACTACCCCTTTTCCTACCCATAAGCTTAAATAGTCTTGATCGCGAGGGTGTGAGATTGCTGAGTCCCCGTGACTCACAGATTACTTCCAAACCCAGGTGCAGGTGCCGATGATGCCAGTACAAGTGACGCAACTCAGCTCAAGTGGGAGCTCGATGAAGTTCGTGTTCGTTGTGTTGTTTCGTTCTCCTGTCGATCAGTAGTGGAGCCTAGTTGGGGCGATCGTGGATCTAGCATTAGGGGTTGTCTTTCTTTATTTGGTTCCATAGTTGGACCTTGATTGTATTCTGGATGATGTAATGCTATATTCATGTATTGTGTGAAGTGGCGATTGTAAGTCAACTGTTTATCCCTTTCTTATTCAGTACATGGGATGTGTAAAGATTACCCCTCTTGCGACATGCCTACTATGCGGTTATGCCTCTAAGTCGTGCTCCGACACGTGGGAGATATAGCCGCATCGTGGGTGTTACAAAAAGTTACAGGGGGTGTGAACCCTTGTTCCAGAGGAGGGGGTGGCTTATATAGGATGCGCTGGACCCCTCCAACCCTTAGTTACATAGGGTTCAACGTACATTAAGACAGGGCGTTACTGGTAACGCTAGCTATAAAGGACTATAAACGACCTTTAAGACTACGGAGTGAATGTATGCCCGTTACCATCCTGGGTGGCTTTAGATCTTCTGTATTGCGAGTGACTCTTCGTATAGTCGAATGACTCTATCTTTGTCGAGTGGAATTGGGATATCCGAGTGGTATATCTGGTCGAGTGGATTGCACTGCAAGGTGATTTCGGTCGGTATCTTCGGTTGTACTTTGAATGTCTTTGACTCTAGGGTAGTGTCCTTGGGTAGGTGATGAAGCTATGTACCTGGGGTAGGAGCACGGATCCGTCCCAAAGAGTCCTACCCAAGGACATCCCTAGAAGAAATCACCTATCAATCGACTTGAAGGTACTCCACTCGACAGGTTCAAGACACTCGACCAAGAAGCTACCACTCGACCATGAAGCTAATCACTCGACTGCCAGGAGACCTACAGTCACTCCGTAGGCAAACGGTCAGCTGTTAAGTAGTCTTCATGGTCATTATAGCACTTTATTAGAGGCGTTACCAGTAACGCCCCATCTTAAATGTACTTTAAACCCTGCATTACTGAGGGCAGGAGGGGGCCGGCGAACTCTATATAAGCCACCCCCCTCCTCAGTAGGAAGGGTTCGCACCCCTGTAATCCATACACGCATAATCCAGTCGACCGCCTCCGGGCTCCGAGACGTAGGGCTATTACTTCCTCCGAGAAGGGCCTGAACTCGTAAACCTCGCGTGTAACAACTTCCCAATAGCTAGGATCTAGCCTCTCCATACTCACCCCCCTACATCACTGTCAGAGTTAGAACCACGACAGTTGGCGCCCACCGTGGGGCAGGAATCTTAGCGCTTAGTTGGAGAAGTTGCGGTCTTTTCCGATCCCTTTGATCATGGTTTTTTGCGGAGTTTTGGTGGAGGGCCGCGAGATCCGTCTCGGCGCACTCACCTTCATCGCCGACGACTCCGCCTGGCTTCAGGAGGCACCACTCGACATCGACGCGCTCCCCGTCCGCGGCGCGACGCACTTCCGCGCATGCATTCGCGGCGTCCTCCTGCGGCAACCGTCGACCCAGTATCGGTCGACCCCCGCGTCGTCTCCCCGCCCTGTCTCCCACCAGCGCAAGCGCTCCGGTCGGTCGAGACTTCATCGGTGGGTGAGGCATGCCATGGCCCGCCAGTCGGCAGCCCCACAAGTTGCGGCAATCGAGCCCGTCGAGTCCCTCTATGGTCTGTTTGACCTGTCGATTGGCTCCATGGAGACCACATCCGAGTGCGACAGCAGCGACCCAGTGGCTGAGGTTCTGGCGGTCGATGGGACTCACAGTCCACCCGGTTTCCCTCGCACTGGCGGAGCTACGGGCGGAGGCGACCCGTCGCGTTCCCACGATGAGTATCTGCCCGAACCTCTCACGTCGTTACAGTGGGAGGAGCTTTGCCGCCGGAACATGGACGCACTCCTCACTCCTATTGTCGGAGAAACCCCCGAGGCCCGGGCCTTGGAGGACGTGCGCCTTGCTAACCTGGCCGAGCGCACTCGACTGGAGAATCTCCAGCGAATACTCGACGAGCAAGCGCGTCCTCGGGCTCCCGAGTCCAGTCGACGTCCGCTAGCTCCCGAGTCCAGTCGGCGCCGGCCCTTCTCACCGCCTCAGGTATATCGAACCCCAGTTCAGAATCTGGCCACCGCAGCCCGTATAGCAGAATCAATTCAGCCATCCCAGTCAGAGGCAGGCAGAGGCTTGTTGCAGATCAGAGCATTGCTCCGGGCGGCAGGAAACCAGAATTCCGCCGTTTCCCAGTCGCGAGATAGGATCCACAGTCGATCCGTTGCAGCGGACACAGTTCAGTCGGCCCATAGCCCGAGATCGCCCCCGAGGCGTGAGGGACGTGATGACCGGCATGATCAGTACCGGAGAAATGAACAGTATGATCATCGATTCGGACGAGATGATCGACGTCGAGTGCCAACCCCTCCCCCGAGGAGCGGGTCATATGCGCCTCGACGGCAAGATGACAGACGCCCTCACAGTGTTGGGCAGAGGATTCCAGTCGACCCCAGAGACCCAGGCTTTGATGCGAGGTCTATCCTCGTTCAAGGTTTGGTCGACAGGAACAGGGCTCATCGAGAGGGCCACGACAGAGATGCGCCTGCCAACAGCAGCAAAGCACGTGTTTCAGGGCCGGAGTGCTTCAGTCGAGCCATCAGGGCCGCAGTGATTCCTCCCAATTTCAGGCTGGCAACTGGAGTCAGCAAGTTCACCAGCGAGTCCAAGCCTGACACTTGGCTCGAAGATTACCGAGTGGCTGTACAGATTGGCGGTGGCAATGATGAAGTGGCCATGAAGCATTTGCCTCTTATGTTGGAGGGCTCAGCCAGAGCGTGGTTGAATCAGCTGGCACCTAGCAGCATTTACACCTGGGAGGACCTCTCCCGAGTGTTTGTCACGACCTTTGAAGGAACATGCAAACGACCTGCAGGCCTCACAGAGTTACGGTCTTGCGTGCAGAAGCCGAATGAAACACTGAAGGATTACATCCAGAGGTGGATCACGCTGCACCACACAGTTGAGAACGTGCCAGACCATCAGGCAGTTTGCGCTTTCAAAGAGGGCGTTAAATACAGAGAGTTGAATCTGAAGTTCGGTCGAACTGGAGAGATGTCTCTAAATAGGATGATGGAGATCACCACCAAGTACGCTAATGGTGAAGACGAAGATCGACTCCGAAGCGGCAAGCTCAAAGCAGTCGCCCAGGAAACTGGAGGAAACTCCACTCGGAAACAGAAGCGGAAGGCCGAGCCAGCTGCTCCCGGGGAGGCCCTGGCCATTGCCCAGGGAAACTTCAAGGGGAAACCCAAGGGCACCTGGAAGCCCAAGAAGGTCAAAGATCAAGACGGGAATGATGTTTTGGACTTACCGTGTCACATCCACACCAAGAAAGACGAAGAGGGTAATTTTATTTACCCAAAGCATACCACTCGACAGTGCCGGCTCCTGATCCAGCAGTTCCAGGGCAAGCAGACCAAAGATAAGGAGAAAGAGCCAGACAGGATTGAAGACAAAGAAGACAATGACGATGGATATCCCCAGATCAATTCCACCCTGATGATTTTTGCTGATGTTGAGAGCAAGAGTCGATTGAAAGTCATTAACCGTGAGGTGAACATGGTTGCCCCGGCAACACCCAATTACCTGAAGTGGTCGCAGACTGCCATCACATTCGACCAGTCAGATCACCCAACGCATATTGCCACCCCTGGGAGGCAAGCTTTGGTGGTCGACCCAGTTGTCGAAGGCACTCGACTGACCAAAGTATTGATGGACGGCGGCAGTGGCCTGAACATACTGTACTCTGAGACTTTGAAAGGGATGGGCATTCCGATGTCCAGACTTAGTACCAGCAACATGAGCTTTCATGGAGTCATTCCTGGGAAGAAAGCCGAGTCGCTCGGCCAGATTGCTCTCGATGTAGTTTTTGGTGATTCGAAGAATTACCGCAAGGAAAGGTTGACATTTGAAGTTGTGGACTTCCAGAGTGCCTATAATGCCATTTTGGGTAGGCCAGCTTACGCACGCTTCATGGCCCGACCATGTTACGTGTATCTCAAACTGAAGATGCCTGGCCCCAAAGGCGTGATCACTGTTACAGGCAATCGGAAGAAGGCGGAAGAATGCTTTCAGAAAGGCTCGAAGATCACTGACGCTCAGATGGCAGTAGTCGAGCTGAAAGAGTACCAAAAGACTGCCGATCCGAGCGATTTGCTGCGAGCCAAGAAGCCCGCCTCAGAATCAGCTTTTCAGTCGGCTAGCGAAACGAAGACTGTCCACGTTCACCCGACGGACCCCAACGCTGCTCCGACTCACATCTCGACGACGCTCGACTCCAAATAGGAAGAAGCGCTCATCCAGCTCCTCCTTTGGAACTGGGATATCTTCGCATGGAAACCCTCTGACATGCCTGGAGTTCCTAGAGGGCTGGCTGAGCACCGTCTACGAGTCGACCCAAAATTTAAGCCTGTGAAGGAACATCTTCGACGGTCCGCCGTCCAGAAGAAGCAAGCAATTGGCGAGGAAGTGGCTCGGCTCTTGGCAGCAGAGTTCATCCGAGAGATTTACCATTCTGAGTGGCTCGCCAATGTCGTCATGGTCCCCAAAAAGGACAAGTCACTCTGCATGTGCATTGACTTCAAGCATATCAATCGGGCCTGCCCGAAAGATCATTTTCCCCTCCCTCGCATCGACCAAATAGTCGACTCGACTGCGGGGTGCGAGAGACTGTCTTTCCTAGATGCCTATTCCGGGTACCATCAGATCCGTCTGTATGGGCCCGACGAGATTAAAACAGCTTTCATCACCCCATTCGGGTGCTTCTGTTATGTCACCATGCCGTTCGGCCTCAAGAACGCCGGAGCCACGTTCATGAGAATGATTCAGAAGTGTTTACTCACTCAAATCAGTCGGAATGTGGAGGCATACATGGACGATATCGTGGTCAAGTCCCGAAAAGGTTCCGACCTGCGGGCTGACCTTGCTGAAACCTTTGCCAATCTCAGGAGGTACGATATCAAGCTCAATCCATCAAAGTGCACATTCGGAGTTCCAGGTGGGAAATTACTCGGTTTTCTCGTTTCCGAACGAGGGATCGACGCCAATCCTGAGAAAATTGGCACCATACTTCGGATGAAACGTCCTGTACGCATGCACGATGTCCAAAAGCTTACAGGCTGCTTGGCCGCTTTAAGTCGATTCATTTCTCGTCTCGGCGAAAAGGCGTTGCCTCTTTACCGACTGATGAAGAAGTCTGACAAATTCGAGTGGACTCCAGAAGCTGATGCAGCATTCGCAGATCTCAAAGCTCTGCTCTCCACCCAGCCGGTGCTTGCTGCCCCAATCAACAAAGAACCTTTGCTGCTTTACATTGCAGCCACAGGACAAGTTGTCAGCACAGTACTTACGGTCGAGCGGGAAGAGGAAGGAAAAGCCTTCAGAATTCAGCGCCCAGTCTATTACGTGTCTGAAGTTTTGACCCCTTCAAAACAAAGATACCCCCATTACCAGAAGCTTGTATATGGGATTTACATGACCACAAAGAAAGTTGCACATTACTTCTCTGACCACTCCATTACAGTCGTCAGCGACGCCCCGCTGTCGGAGATTATGCACAACAGAGATGCAACCGGTCGAGTGGCCAACTGGGCGATTGAACTCCTTCCCTTAGATATCAAGTTCGAGGCAAAGAAGGCTATCAAGTCCCAAGCAATCGCAGATTTCATCGCCGAGTGGATTGAACAGCAACTTCCGACTCAAGTTCACTCGGAGCACTGGACCATGTTCTTCGATGGATCTAAGATGCTTAGTGGTTCCGGCGCGGGAATAGTCTTAGTCTCCCCCCGAGGAGATAAGCTCAGATATGTTCTCCAGATTCACTTTGACTCCTCCAATAATGAAGCAGAGTATGAAGCACTTTTGTATGGGTTGCGCATGGCCATTTCACTCGGCGTCCGTCGCCTCATGGTCTATGGCGATTCGGATTTAGTGGTTAATCAAGTGATGAAGGAGTGGGACGTCAGAAGTCCGGCCATGACCGGTTACTGTAGCGCAGTAAGAAAGCTAGAAAAGAAATTTGAGGGGTTGGAGCTTCATCACATTCCCCGACTGAAAAATCAGGCAGCCGATGATCTGGCAAAAATAGGCTCCAAAAGAGAAGCCATTCCCAGCAACGTGTTCCTGGAACACATCCACTCGCCGTCAGTCCAAGAAGATCCCTTCACAGAAGAAACCCCGCAGCCGAAAAGCGCCACAGATCCGACTAAAGTCAAAGTTCCTGCAGTGGTCGACCTAATCATGGAAGTCTTGACGATCACCCCCGACTGGACGGTACCGTACATCACGTATATCCTAAGAAAAGAACTCCTGGAGGACGAAGAAGAGGCTCGACAGATCGTCCGTCGGTCCAAGGCCTTCACAGTCATAAAAGGACAGTTGTACAGAGAAAGCGCGACTGGAATCGGTCAGAAGTGCATAACACCGGAAGAAGGTCAGATGATCCTTAATGAGATCCACTCGGGGACCTGCGGTCACCATGCGTCCTCCCGGACCATTGTGGCCAAAGCATACCGAGCGGGATTTTACTGGCCGAGAGCAAATGAGATGGCAAAGGAGATAGTTGACAAGTGTGAGGGGTGTCAGTTCTACTCCAACATGTCCCACAAGCCCGCATCAGCCCTGAAGACCATTCCACTCGTCTGGCCCTTCGCTGTCTGGGGACTGGACATGGTCGGTCCTCTGAGAACAGGCAGGAGCGGTTTCACCCATGTGCTTGTGGCAGTCGACAAGTTTACCAAGTGGATTGAAGCTAAACCCATCAAGAACCTCGATGCTGGCACTGCTATTAGTTTCGTTAGAGGACTAACATTCAGATATGGAGTCCCTCACAGCATCATCACTGACAATGAGTCAAACTTCGATTGAGACCAGTTCAGAGCCTTTTGCGCCTCTCAAGGCACTCAAGTCGACTATGCATCAGTCGCCCATCCCCAGTCGAATGGACAAGCTGAAAGAGCAAATGGTCTGATCCTCAAAGGACTAAAACCCCGACTAATGTGTGACCTCAAGCACGCGGCAGGTGCCTGGGTCGACGAGCTTCCGTCAGTTCTGTGGGGATTAAGGACCACCCCTAACCGGTCGACTGGAAGAACCCCATTCTTTCTTGTTTATGGAGCCGAAGCCGTTCTGCCAAGTGATCTCCTTCACAACGCTCCCCGAGTCGAGCTTTACACCGAGGATGAAGCAGAACAGGCTTGGCAAGATGCATTAGACCTCCTGGAAGAAGAAAGAGAGATGGCCATGATCAGATCGACCATTTATCAGCAAGACTTGCGTCGATTCCATGCCCGGCATGTGAAGAGTCGAGCCTTCCAAGAAGGAGATTTGGTCCTCCGAGTGGATCAACAGAAACCACACAAGCTTGCTCCTACTTGGGAAGGCCCCTTCATCATCACCAGAGTCCTCAACAACGGAGCATATCACCTCTACAATGTTGATCGCCAGAGCGACGAGCCGCGAGCTTGGAACGCAGAGCTGCTCCGCCACTTTTACACTTAAGTTCCTTCCTATAAAGATGTAATAAAAGAAACTTCCGCAGTTCATTTTTATCAAAGACAAGAGTGTTCCGATGATTGCTGTCACTTTTGTTTACATACGAAAACCCCCAGTGGGTGACTTAGCCGCGAATCTGTTTCGCCTAAGTTCAAAAAAAATCCTACCGAGTGGAGATCAAACCTCCCACTCGGGGGCTTAGCTGCAGTCCAGCACTCGCCTAGGTTCTCCTACGAAGAGACTTAGCTGCAGTCAGCACTCGCCTAAGTTTGAAAAATCCTACCGAGTGGAGAGCAAACCTCCCACTCGGGGGCTTAGCTGCAGTCCAGCACTCGCCTAAGTTCTCCTACGAAGAGACCTAGCTGCGGTCAGCACTCGCCTAAGTTTGAAAAATCCTACCGAGTGGAGAGCAATCCTCCCACTCGGGGGCTTAGCTGCAGTCCAGCACTCGCCTAAGTTCTCCTACGAAGAGACTTAGCTGC